>NW_020450698.1:134568-309309 GCF_003343035.1 Apteryx rowi | reverse complement strand
AAGTACAAAATATTAAACAAAGATTAAAACAAAAAGCCGCCGTTTTGAGTAAGATGTCTGCATATTTTGCTTTTTTGTTTTGTTTTGTTTTTTTTATTTCCCTTTTCGATGGTTTAGCGTTTAGGGCCCTTCACTTGACTCACTCTTTCCATGGTAACTATACACAATGCTGGCGATGGTACGAGTTGGCGGTAAGTGAAACAAAAGCGCTAGAGAAGAAGCTTTTTTTTTTTTAATTTTTCTTAAAATTACAAAAACAAAATTAAGAAAGAAAAAATCCATCTGCCATCTCACATTAACACTACAAAATGTGATTTGACTTGTTGTCCCCACCCACCTCCTTTCCCCCTCTCCCCCTTTTATTTTCAATGCTGTTGAGTAATGCCGCCTGGACTTTGGATGTACATATCGTTTTGTAGCAGTCTGAGCTGTTTGATTACTGACTTCATGGTGATTTCCCCTTGCACATCTTACTCAGAGTTACTGAACTCCAGTTTGGCTGGTTTTTATTAATGCACCCATTTCCTCTTCTCTTTCTCTCCTGCCCCTTCTTTCTGCTGCTCTCTCTTTCTGAGACCTGTTTGTAGCTGTTACTGTTTGCTTTCTCTCTTTTTCTTTCTCTCTTTCCCCCTCCCAAGTTTATTTCTTTACTCAGTTAAATGCAGCTGTTGGTCTCTTTGCTGACTGGTGGTTTCTGATTGGTTCTGGCAATTTTTCCTTTAAGTGCTTGTGTTGCACTTTGCTGTAGCAGCTGATTTCAGGCACTCGCTCCATCTTAATGATTGTCTGTGAGACCCTATCTCCTCCCTCCTCCCTTCCCCACCCTCTGAATCAATTGTGTTTTTTTTTCTTTCTTTTATCTGTGTGTGTTTAACTGCATGCTCTCAGTCTCATCATTGTTGTTTCCCATTCTTTCTTTTTAAATGTGTAATGTTGCTATTGTTTTGGGGCTAAAACTAGAGTAAATGTAGTTCCAGACTCCTCACCCTGTGTAAGCTCATCATGCTATAAGTCTCAAGGGCCAAGAGCAACTTTTATAATAAAATTCTTTCTTCTTAAGCCCGGCCTCAGTTCCCATTTGGCATGTGTTTTGATAAATTATTGATGCTGTATAAAGACTTCACCCTCTTTGCAAGAACTTTGAGGCTGCCTGACATGGGGCTGCAGTAACTTGCCTTCCAAACTGGTCCATCTTTTCTTTATCAGTGCTATCTCTGTGGTAACACCCCACCTGCTTGAGCAATCAAAATGCTTGGAACTATACAGAGCTCTGTAAAGAGGGTGGAGGGCACAATAAAACAAGAAAAGACCCAGCTTCTACTGCTATGTATTTTTTTTCCCCCCTTTTTGCTCCAAGAGATTTTTGTTGTGGGGGAATATACAGAAAAAGGCTTGAAGATGAGGAGGAAACTGGTGAACATAGAGCATCCAAATGCTCGCTAGTGTTCCAAAAATCTCCTTAGGCCTTGAGAATTCAAATCTAAAGGTAATCAACTCCGGGTTACCTTTCTGTCTGAAAGGTATGTTTGCCTGAGATCTCTGGGCCCCAGTTTGATGGTGAGCTTGAGAAGTGAGTCAGTCTCTGCATCACCTGTTTCAGTTTCCATGTCCTGGGCTGCAGAGGTTATCACTGCCATTCTAACGGAACCTGGACAAAATAGCGGAAGACTTGCCCTTAAGATTGATGAGCTGAAAATAACCACATGCCAAGGGGTGGCTGGATGTCTGAGAATCGGTACTTTACTCTTGTTGGCCTTTTGTTTAATGCATAATTTAAAGTGCCACATTTAGCTGTAATGTTTATAATTAAATGGCAACTGTTAAAAGTAATTTAAACATTGCATTCTTGTAATATTGGTTGTTTAATTTTTTTGCTCAGAGAAGTATAGTGTGTGTGATATCTGAGAGTTTTCCATCATTTTCCCTAACGTCCTATGCTTCCTTCCCTCTCCTTCCCCTCCCCTTTCTTACTTTTAGGTTAACAATGCCACAGCACGAGTGATGACCAATAAGAAGATGGTCACACCATATGCAAATGGTAAGAGAGACTGTTTGTGCTAATGATGAGCTGAAAGATCTGAAGGAAGACAAGAGCTTCCTGGCAAGGGAAAAGTTGTGGCCTCTTCTCAAAAAAAACCCAAACAAAACAAAATGAAAAAACCCTCTGTTCTGTAGCATTGTTCTTCAGTATAATGCTAAGTGTGTATAGAGACATACCATTTTACAGATGGAGAAGTTGGGCATGGAGAGGTGTAGTGACATGCCTGCCTAGTGTGGCAGAGCTAGGAGTAGAACCCAAAGACTGACGTGTTGCCTGATGCTATTGCAGGCTGATGCTGTGCTACTGTACAGTGGGATATGCAGTACTCTTGAGTCTTGTTACCATCACTTAAATAAATATGAATGTAGGAACATAATTTTGGGTACATAATTGGATATATCTCAACTTATGTTCTAACTGTAAATGTCTCCGTCCCAGGTAGCCAGGGAAACAGAGGCATTGGGGCTATTTGTTTGTTCACTTTTTGTTACAGGTTGTGTCTGTATTCAGTAGTTTTCCAGTGAACCTGAATAAATAAAGACCAAGTTGTGTGGGTAATAAAGAATCCTGTTTCATTTGGGTATCTTGGTTCTTCTGTTTAGTGATTTTATGGCGTAGATATATATAGCATAAAAAGTCATTCTTATGGCAGAACTGAATGTTGCTTTGCTATAGATTTTGAATCTGAATCTTTGTTCTGAAACAGGCAGTAAAATCCTTTTGGTCTGGAAACATTCCCAAACAGTTTCAACAAAACAGGAAGCTGACTATAGGTAGTTACTGGTGTGAGAATCTGATTTGGTTACAACATAAGACTTGGAAGTCAGAAGGTCTGAATTTTGTTTGTGGCTCTGCTACTGACTTGTTCTGTGGCTCTTGTCAAATCACTTTATTTTGTTTGTAGAACTGAGGAAAATAGGGACAGACAAAGACTGGAATTCTGTTTTGGTGTTTGAAAGGAACTAGGAACTCTTGTAGTGAAAGGCAGTATAGCCACGTTGTGTTGTCCTGAAAACATGGACAGAAAATGTGTATGATTATTTGGTAACAAAACTTGGCTTACATAGCAATGACTTGTGAAATCATGATATCTGATAGGAATACTTCATCTGCTTTGGCAGCCAGCAATGTCTGCTTTAAAACTATGCAAAGATATTTGGTATTAGGCCAGGCTTAAGGCATACTGACTAATGGTCACACAACCATTATTAAATTTGAGGGCTGATCCTAGTCCTCTTATTGCCACCTCCCGTTTTGGTAATTGCTTTCAAGGTGGGCAGTGCAGAGACAACATGCCCAGTCTCGCAGAGGGAGTGTGTATTGCATGTGTCATTGTTTCTCTGCCAGCAGATGAAGATGCAGTATTGATGGGCTGCAGGTCAGTAAGTTGCTTGTAGAGCTTCTGAGATGGTTAGAGGTGTTAAAAGTGCATAAAGTGCTTCAGGACACCAAAAGCAAGACAGAGGAAGGGTATGGGTTTATTTAAATAATAATACCTGTGTGATTGCCAGTAGAAAAGGTAAAAAAAAGTTCTTTTTGGAAGTCAGCCCAGATCATGTTATTAGCTTTACTTCCCTTTCTTCCCTTGCTGGGTAGAAAGGGAAGAGGCAGACATGTTTACAGATCTGCTCGATGGGAAATGTGAGGTTCTTCATACCCATTCAACAATGGCAGGCCAGTGCCTTCTTCAAGCGTTACTCTCTCATATATTTTAGTTGATGATTTTCAGTTCTTGCCCGTTATCCAGATGATTTTAAAGCCAGTTCCCTGGGAATGCTTTCATTTGAAAAACAACATAAAGAAGGCAGGAAATACAAAAATAAAATGCAGAGGAGAAACGTGAGAGGAATAGACTGAATTGCTTTTTTGCAGTATAGTCTATGTAGTGCAGTTAGGGAGGAAATCTCAACTCAGTCACTATGTTGCTTTTTAGCAGAAGTCTAGCAAATAGGACAGGCAATGTGTTCTGAGATTTTTAAGGATGTAAATTGACTTGCTTGGGAGCACAGGCTGGACTGGTGGGTTTAGACAGGTTTCGGATCCACAGCATTCCCAGTGAATGCATGGAGGAACTGCAGGAACTGACAGCAAGGTTCATGGAGAGAATGCAGGGTTGCACTGTGTTTGTGGGGAATATGCATATAAGGTAGTTGGCATTCCCCTCAGCGGCATGTCTGCTGTGCTGTGGATCGGCTGATGTTTTGCTGTTGCCTCCAGTACAGCAATCTATACCTAGAACTTGACATTAGAAAAGGCAGTTGGCCTCCATCTACACCAAGGGGGATTGAGGTGGAAGCGGAAATTGAAGAGAGCTGTGCATGGGAAGCTGGGGTGCACGCAAGAGACTGTTCCCCATACTCACGCTACTCACTCCTTCTCTTGGTGTAGATTTTGGCATTCACTGCAGTCTTTGTTGTTTCAGGTTGGAAGTTGAGTCCTGTGGTTGGAGCGGTGTACGGCCCTGAGTTATATGCAGGTAGAGCTTAAGTAGACACTTCCACTTCTGCCATTTAACTGCAGTGGTGTTTGTTTATGTTCTCAATTTGCTGTTTCTTTATAACATTTTTACTTTTTTTTTTATTCTTTTTAAAATTAAATTAGCGTCCAGCTTTCAAGCAGATGTCTCGCTGGGCAATGACGCCGCAGTGCCCCTGTCAGGAAGGGGGGGTATTAACACTTACATTCCTTTAATCAGTAAGTAGCCCCCATTGGCCCCTCTGTTGTTACTGTGCTTGAGTAAACTATAACCTGTTACCCTTTTCTCCAGTCTGTATAATATATACTTGAAAGGATGGGTCTTATTAGGAATACGTTTATCTCTAGCCAAAGTACTCTGAGCAATGGCTGCAACTTTTTTGTCTGCAGTGTGTTTCCATGCTGGTGAATGGGTCTTTTTAAGCGATGAGGAGGCTGCAGAACAAGGGGAGGGTGTGTGTGTTGAGGAATGGGCCATTCCTATTTCCCCCCCCCCCCCTTTGAAATCAAAGAAACCAAACAGGCAAATCCCTAAAGTACATATTATACAAGCTGTTAAACCATGAGTCTGCTGCAGGGCCCCTAGTGGCATGCACCTGGATGCATGTTGGTTTGAATTTGTGCCTTGTGACTGGTTCCCTCCTGGTATCTGTTTATTACATATTTGCAGATGCCTCTAAGGATTTATGTCATTTCACCCTGAGCCAGTTTACTCCAGTATAAAGTGTAATAAAACAGGGCCTAACATACATGGAGCCAGTTTTTGGTCACATTTGTTAAATGAAGATGGGCTCTCAGTGAACTGGCACTTTATGGGGAATTTCTGCTGCTGTTACATGGGCTATCTTGTCTTGCAGGCTTTAAAATGAACATACAGAGGATTGGGTGGCAAAGAGTGGGAGGGGAAAGGAGGGAAGAGACTCTGATGTAAGCTGATTGACTTTAAGGACCTCTTGACAAATATTTTAAAGGCCCTCTGCAGTTTTGGAAGAGCCGCCTGCTATATTCACAGTAACTCTGTGTGTCTGGGACTCTAACCAGACTGCATGATGGTGTCAAAAGGGGGGAGGAGGGAATATATGTAACATGTCTGTGATGGATGAGGCATGCCAAAGCATTAACCCCTTGCATGCCAAACCTCTCTGCAACCCTTCCTCCTCTGAAGGCCACAGTATAGCAGGAAGTATGTATGCTGTGTCTGCTGGGCTATATGCATGCCCCTTTGCTGGACTGATGCAGAACACTCTGCCGCTGTGGAGCCTACTGTATCATTTTGCTTGAAGCAGACAGTTGTCTGTGGGGCAGGAGATTGGATCCTCTTCACCCTCCACTTTGTCTGTCTTTACAGTTCCAGGCTTCCCCTATCCAACTGCAGCCACCACAGCAGCCGCATTTCGGGGAGCCCATCTGCGGGGCCGAGGAAGGACAGTTTATGGGGCAGTCCGGGCGGTACCTCCTACAGCCATCCCTGCCTACCCAGGGTAAGCACTGGTCACAAGAACAGAGTGCTCTGCACAACCGTGTTAAATAGCTGATTGGCTAACAATTAAAATATAAGTAGAATTGTCTGGATGGTGAGAGTCAGGACATTGCTAGTGCCAGAGTATTCTGCACATGATGACGTTGAAAGAGGACAAATCTAAATTTTTCCACATTATGTTCTTGATTGAAACAATTTTCAGTATTCTGAAATTCGGATAGTTAAAAGCAGCAGCTTAAGGCACTGGTGGATTCCTTCTCGTAATTTCTGAATTTGTCTGCATGGTATTCATCATCCATTGACCCAATGTGTTATAGCACTACTGAGAAAGAAACAAAGAGAGAAGGTCTAAAGTTTCTGAAAAGTTTCTGCTCTCTGCACTCCCTTTGCATTTTGTTATCCGAGAATAAGGAATATTATCCATTGCCTTCATGCCTCACCATCTGGCAGTAGGACACAGGAAAGCCAGTTACCCACAATGGATTTGCTTTCTTTGTTGGAGACAGTTTAAAAAGGTTTAAAACAAAGATTAATCAAGTCCATTAATTTAATGTTGGGAGTGTTTGGGATATAGGGAGAATGAAACTGAAACATTCTTCTCCTAATTTTTGTATAAAGCAATGCTGAAAGTGTGGCCTTAGTGTTCTTTGCCCTCTGACTTTTCACTAGTAATGCAGTGGAATAGATTCTGTTACAAAAGAGTATTCTGCTGTTTAAAAGCACAGGAAACTAGTCTTGTTCATGGGTTTGGGGGCTTTTTTGTTTGTTTGTTAAAGTGTGATGGAGCAACAGATAATTCAGCAAATCCCTTCCAAGCTGTCTCTTTTAATTTTGAGGACGCTTTATTCATATTGCCTGACTAAATAATTTTATTTACCATATTCTGCAGGCAACGTTCTCAGAAAGAATAGGAGTAGGAAAGAATCTTCCAAGAGAGAGGAACTGACCGACCCTTTTTTTTTTTTCCTTTAGACTAGCCCCAAAAGGGAAGAAAAAAATATATGTACATCCCTTATTAAAAAAGGGAGGTGGAAGCCACACACTGATGTAAGGAGCTGGCCTGATCTTTGCTAGATAAGCTTGCAGCACCTTCTGTAGTAGATTAAGTGGGGAGAGCTTCTGTGGCCCTTCTGTTTTAGAGTACAGTCTGATATTGAAAGTGGGGCTCAAAGAAGCAAAGCTGCAGTGGTCGCATATCTGTCTAGCTTTGGACTCAGACAATTCAGAAAATGTTTGTATTTAATTCACCCTAAGACTTAAAATGAAACCTCTTGTCTGAACATGTAGGCCTTCCGAATGGAGTGTTTCTGTGTTTTTTAGACCCACCTCTTTTCGCCACTGCTCTTAGTTCATATTCTATATCCTCTGACCTGCAACTTGTCTGTCTGTCTTAGGTGCTCTAAAAATGACCCAGTCCTGTTTTATTAGGAAATTCTCCATAGTGAAACAGAGAAGCAAAGTTGAGCTAAGTGCTGCTGTCTAGGAGAATTTGAAATACTTGCACTGGGGAGGGAGAGGGCTTGTGTTCTTTATCCCTGGGAGTAACGGCTAGAGCGTTCCTAGCAAGAGGCTGTCACGAGTGGTGCACTGGGAGAAATTCTAGGCCTGTGTTTGATATAAATCCAGCCTGAGTCCTGTGTAAAGGATTTATTTCCATTTGGAGTATGGGCCAGGCTCCAGTGATTATCCCTTCCAAATACTGTCTCATGACTGTATTTACTTGCATTACGTTGGGTTTGCCTGACCCTGCTGACCGATTTCATACATCTTTATTGGCAGTGTATTATCCGGTAGATATTTGGAGGACAGCAGGCACATTCACAAAAGGCCCAGAACTGTCCTAATCCCAAGCATTGGGATGTAGTTAACTAATTCTGTTGTTTATTGTCATCATAGTCTGAATTGCTACATGATATTTTGTAGAGAGTGTTTGTTTCCTCATGGAATAATGTAAAATGTGCTATTCAGTCCTATGTTGCAGTAACCTGTAGGACAGTCACAACAACTACATGTGGGTACTGTTGACCTCCACGGAGTCAGGGGCAGGTATATATTCCTGACACCTTATCCTGCATCAGTAGCTTTTTCCCTGGCCAGTGGAAGGATGACACCATAAGATCAGTCATCAGTACATGAATGATCAAGATATAGTGAATAATGAGGAAGAAGACAGTAAAGAATGCTACAGGTTAACTCAAAACTGGTAGAAAGAATTGGTTTTTCAAAATCAAAATGTTTTTGTCTTATCACTGAATTTAAGAGCTTAGCAGAATTCAAAAAACAAGGAACATAGAATAATAAAAGCTTACTGGAATTGCCATGCTGGATCAGACCTGAGCACCATTCAGTTCGGCTTATTTTCTGACAGTGTCCAGTGCTAGATACTCCAGAGGAAGGTGCAAGAAATCACATCATTCTTAATAGTTTAGACATTTATTTCAAGGTCTAAAGCTCAGATTTATTAATGAATATATGAAATGTAAATACTTAAAGACATAGACATTTATCCAAGGAAGGTTATTCATACCTTTTGAAAGCAATTACTCAGAGAATTGGAGAGGATGCTAGATAGTCACCTGAGCTTGAAGTCAGAGAACAAATGCAAACTTCCAATGTAGAAGCAAGGAAGCATTTGTAAAAATAAATAAATATATGTTATGACCTCTGATATATAACATGGTCAGACTGGTACTGGAATACTTCCCTGATTTGTAGCAGCCATGCTTTTTAAAAAAGAATGCTGATAAATTAGACTTCAGCCCAAAAGCTGTAAGATTTAAACCTATGTCTGAAAAACTTGCCTACTGTAAAACTCAATAAGATCAATTTTATTTCTCAGACTGTAGCTGAGGCAGTTACTTGTTTGTGGTCATTAAGTACCTATGTAAAGAGTAGGCTTGTCATAGTAAAGAAGTCAAGGAATGTAAATATATAAAAGATACACTTAATTCAAATCCAAAAGTAGATAAAAGCCAGATAAGGCATAAGGCAATAGAGATCTTTGGGTTTGGGTTTTTTTCGTTTTTTGTTTCTTTAACACCACAGTCAGCTGTTGGTACAGCTCAATTAATGATATGATGGCTGCTTTACAAAATCAAGATATTTATATTTTTGGTAAACATGTTTTAGCTCAGTTAGTAGTGGTTTTTATGCAGAAGATGGTTAGACTACATAATCCTGAATGGTCCCTGTTGTTTTAAAATGAATGAATTCTTTCAGTTTTTGTTAGCGTTAAGAATCACAGTTATGGCTATTTTAGCACGTAAATAAACCATGCCAGATTTTGACACTGACGATCAGTGTCAGTTAGGTCCTGACTGAATGAGAGACAGAGGATGCATGTGTGCTTGGTTGCTTGGATTTAGGAAGTCTTATTACTTCCATTTAGTGGTTTTCCTTGCAATTTTCTCTGGAGATCTGGTGCTGGCATCTCTTGGTGACAGGATTCTAAGCTACAGGAATAGTGGCCTGATCCAATGTGGTAATGCTTGTAGTAATCCAAATGATTGTGCCCAGAGTAACTGTTAAAAATGCTAACCTGTTCATAAACCAACAGTCGCTTCCTCTGTCATGCGTTTGCCTTTCCTGCAGGGGCAGGTGAAGTATCACTGCTAAAACACTCCTGATCCTAGATAGAGAACCCAGCAATGTAAGTCACTGCCCCAGGAGACAAATTCTTTGTTTTGTGATTGTAAAAATTTAGCTTCAACAAACATGATCCTGTGGCCTGCTTTCTCCCTGCTGAAGTGGCTCCCCTCTTCCTCTAACAAGGATCTCTATCTTCGTATCAGCTCCATATGCTCTTGGAGACCATAGTAACTCTGTCTGTTGGGAGTGGAGTGTACTTTTCTTGGAGAAGACAGCAAGACTAAATTATTCAAGCAGTAGCTAATACTGCAACAGATTTTTTTATTTTTATTTTTTAAGTAATAGCAAGCAGAATTTTGGCAAGATATGCTGGGCTTTTTTATGTGTGTGCGTGCCTTACAATACATGGGTGTCTGAGGGTGGCAGGCTCTCGACAGCGTTTCACATTCCATCTGAGTAAAAAATAATTTAAAAAAGCTAGTGTTGCATACCTTCCTTTTGTCTTAATGCCACTGGTAAGTCATACACACTAGATTCATGGATCTCACAGATGGTGGGGCTGATGATTTTCAAAGCCTTGAGTGAGTTTGTGCAGAGCTATTCAGAGGAAAAACAGGAGAAACTTCCTCAGTATGAAAGCACACATTTAACACAAATGGGTGGGGGGGCATACCCTGTCTTCCTTCCTCATCCTTCCCCAACCCTTGTCCCCAAAGCAAGCTGCTTAGTCTTACACCAGCAAATGCTCTTGTAAGAGTGGCTCTTTGGGAACCCCAGACTCTGGTTTAACAGTTTGCCTGCTTGAAGTTCTGAGAGAAAGAAAACAATGGCTTAAAACAGAAAAAGCACCATGCCACGGAAACCCTTCCAGTTGCTCCTCTGTGCTATGGAATATGTCGTTACTACCAGGGACTCCCCCTGCACCTTTCAATTCTTGGACCTTGGACCAGTCACCTAACCTTTTTAGCTCATTATCTCTGCTTGTGAAAGCAATGCATTGTGGGTAGTTTTGGTTTTTTTCTTTTTAATTACATTTCTCTGTGTTTACTTTGATCAGAATTGATTGACTTGTTTTCCTGAGGTGTTGCATCGATTCTTTAAGATGCTGAATAATAATACTTTGCATGCTTGTGTGATCAGCCAAATCTTATCGCATGTCTAATGTGCAGGGTAAAAGCAGGTGATGTATGGATGTCAGAAACAAAGTCATGCAGCCCTGTGAAACTCGAAATATGTAATTGTACACATCACTCTGACATATGCTTCTGACATAGGTGATTCCAGTCCCTGTGGGATTCCTTCTGAGGGGCTTTTAGATTCCCGAAGCCCGCTTCATGAAACCAGTGTTTCCATGTGTTTAGGGGGTAACTAAAATAATTCCAGGAGAATAACCAGAGTGGAGGTTTCTAAACCCTTGTTTCTCTTCTTCAGGACATCAGATCTTTTTTGAGTCTATTTTTACTGTACAACATGGTTGTTCCCTCCCTCTCTCCTTTGCATACTGTCTCCCTCTCTTCCCACCCCCTTCCCCCTTTGCATGCCATGGAAGATGACTTGGAGCTGTCTAGCGTGCGTGCGCACACACATTCTCTTGCTGATTTGCTCCTGCCAAAAGCCCAGGTTGTGGATTCATACATCACCTGCCTGTGTAAAACGCATGTGCATGCTGCCGTCCTCAATAACCGGAATGTGTTTTCTGTTCTTTTGTTTTTTGTTTTTGTTTTTTTTTTTTGTTTTTGTGTGGATTTTCTGCAGTGTGGTTTACCAGGACGGATTTTACGGTGCTGACCTCTATGTAAGTACACACACCGGAGCCTTCTCATCCCCAACCCCTGACAAGCCAGCCTTTTTTTTTTTTTTTTTTTTTTTGGTTTGTTTGGTTTGGTTGTTTTTTTTTAAATATCATTTACTTTTAATTTTCTTCTTCCTTGTGGATATATATATTTATATATTTAGGAATGCAAGCATGCTTCTCTGTCACTGCGCTTGCCCCTGGGTGCAAGACCTAAGCCTTTGGGTTTCCTGATCATTGCCAGGGTCAGTTTACTGGGTGTCCTCTCCCCCACATGCACACTGCTACTAATCAACCTGAGAGATGATTAGCAAATTAAAATTTCTCTCAACACTTCTCTCATTTACATAATTTGGATATAAAAATAACAGGACTGGTTTAGCCTCAGACCTTCCCTTTCCTCCTCCCCCTCCACCCTCCCCTTTTTCTCCCCTCTTGGGGCCCTTTCAGGTTTGATTTGTGCAGCCCACACTAAACTGAGTGAGTTTTGTGTTTACATATGTTCATGTGCCACTGGGATACAGAGATTATCCCTTGGGGAAGACACTGGGACTGACTAAAAATAGAGACTGAGATGTTGGAGAGAAAACTGATGTCTCATTTTGCTAGTAAAAATGGCACCTAAATAGACTAGATTCTTGTCCTTTAGGGAATTGTAAAGTAGAAATGTATGGGGATGTTCAGTTAGAAAAGTCAGCAGGCTTCTCCTGTCTGGGAATTCTCTCTAATACTGCAGAAGACTTTGTTTCTGTCCTGTGGCTGCACAGCCAGTCTGTGTTGTGAATCTTCAGAGCATCTGTATACGTAGGTGTGGATCGAGGGCTTCTGAGTGGCTACTAAAAAAGGCACTTCTCTTTCCAGTGGAGAGTTGCTGTAGAACAACTATAATAACAATATGATCTTCAAAGCCAAAATGTTCAGATCCACTACTGCCATCGCAACTTGTGGACTGCATAGCTCTAGCAAAGTTCCCTTTCACAGGATAATAGGTGTTACCTCTTTGGAGCTGGAGAAATTTTATATTGGATAGTGCCACAGTTATCAGCATGGATTTCATGTCCACACTGTTTTAAAGATGGTACTTCTGATATTTAGAAAGAGGACCCTGGGGGTTAGATTCCAGATAATGGATAGGTCATAGAAATGCAAAAACTAACTCTATGTGAAGAATCAGGTCTTGTAAAGGCACTTTTCCCAACCCAGTTACAGTGGTTGGAAAGCATACTCTCTAAACATAGAGATACTGGGTGCATTTCTTCATTCTTACATATACTATTGTGTGCTCATTCCTCTAAAAATTGATATGCCTGGTCAAGCGCTCCTTTATAAAACTTGGTCAAGGACTACTAAAGAGTTCTGGGTTTTCTTGCCTCACTCCTAAAACGTTAGTCATTACAGACCACTGAGTTTGCTACAGCAAGTGAACAAGCAAATGGGCAATGCCTTACACTTAGTGTCTCTTCTCTGCGAGTATGGCATGTAAGAGGCTATCTTGTTGAAAGGGAAGATTGGCCAGGGTTATTCCCTATTTATTTTCAGAAAACTCCTTCAGAGCTTCCACTGCTCATGGAGGGGAGAGGCTTATTTAACATGTTTTAAGGACAGAAGCTTCAGTAATGAAGAAATCCCCATAGTCACTTTTAACTGCACTGCAGTAGCATCGTTTATAATGAAACCAAGGCCCAAAATCAGGCTAGAACCATTAGATGAACTTCTGAACACTTTGCTTTCTGTGGTTCGGGTCTCATCGTGAAAAAGCAGGACTACAGAATAGGGCCTTCCTCAAGGTAGATGAGATGTGCTTTTTGCTATGTTATTGTTGCCCAGAGATCTCAAATATAGCTCAGAAAAAAGTAATTTCAATCCTACATGAAGTTAACTTTCCAAACAATTTGAATGAGTGCAGCTGCCCTATACTCCACTGATTTGTGGTGTTCACTGTAGTGCTTACATTCAACTGATTGCTGCAAAAGGATTGTTCAGAGTATAGAAGTGATGGCAAAGGATTCTTCAGCTATGATATTTCTACCTGTGGTGTGGTTAGGGGGAAAGTTAAACTGAGGTTCCCTTAGTTCTTCTGAGTCAGTGGGATTGTGTTGAGGAAAGGCTGAAAAGGACCCTGAGCTGGCAGGGTGTAGTTAGTGGTAGGCAGGTTGAAAGGGAAGTGTCCCAAGTTTGGGCTGCTTTTTCCACAGAAGTATTATACACTGATTTCTCATTTTCCTCTTCCTCCTCCTCTTCCTCACTCCTTTTTTCTTTCCTGGGGCAACCATCCTGCTAGCTATTTCTTCTATGAAAAAGGCATTCCATCTCTTGTTGGATGCATTCCACTCTGGCAAGATACCTGAATTTATAAAACAACCTGCCCCAGGATGCAGAGGGCTTTGGGAGATTACAGTTCCATTTTGCATCGTAAGAAGGTTATCTTTCTCCTACAATGGGGTCAATCTGGGGTAAAAGCCACCTGTGCGAAGACCACTCCTGCCTGTGAAAAGCGTGCTTGCATCCACTGGAAAGAAAAGGCTGGTGAGCCCCACCGTGGGCTGTTTGTATGATTGTTTCTTTCCACAGCTGTGTTTTTTTGAACTGCTCTTCCTGTGTTCTGTTATAGAATAGTCTTACAGGAACCAATCATTAGCGCTAAAATACCTCAGGTAGGAGTGCCAGTGTGACCTGCCAACCAATCAGATTGTGGATTGCAGTGGAAAAAACTGAATTATACTAACCATTCCAGCACCACATTAGAGATGGGAACAGAGGCTTTTTTAGGGTAGTGCAGACTCATGTGTGATCAAAGCCCCTGCTGTGGCAGGGTGGCATGCGTCCAGATTTCACACCGAGTGGCATTTCATTTAAAAAAATAAAACAAAACAAAAAAAATTCAATGGAAGGGTTAACAAGGTCATGCTTGTCCCATTACCATGTAGAAGCACCTGCTGCAATGGACACTGTTGTCCTGTCACCTCTTTTAATTCATTCATGCTCATTCCTGGTGCACATATGCCACCCTTCTAATACAGAAATATTGGAAACAGTTCTAGCCCTTTCTGCTTCTAAACTTATGTTATAGGGCAGTTTTGGGGTGGAAAAGACACATTCTAGGTCTGATAAATAAACAATCCTAAAATTGGGATCCCTGCCTAAATCTATCAGGCAGCCAAAAGTATATAACTAGTACTAGGAATTATACATTTTTCCAAGGGCATGGAAATGCCTGTGTCCTAGTGGGATAAAAGCTCTTCCAAGTAAAAAACACCAGCAACACACTTTGTGTGCCTAAGGCAGCAAGGAAAGAAGAAAAGGGAGGCTTATGACTGTAGGATACACTGAAATAGTGAGATGTAGTTTTGGATTTCTTCATGTTCTCATTGGATTGATCACCTAATATGGACCTGAAGAGTGGAAGAGAAGATGGACTTACTTTGAGCTGAACTGCATAGTCTTAAAGTGCTCATTTTTCTATGTTAACATCTCCAGTAATTGGAATGCTGCTTTAGTTGGGATTGCAGCTTCCCATATATGTTGTTTTGCCATGTTTGTCCTATTCTTCCTGAAATAACACAATATTGAAAAACATTAACAAAACATTCTTTAGCCTTTAATGTTAAAGAAGGAATTAAAAATGTATTTTGTTGCCTCCTTCTGTTGCTGAGCCAAGGATAACATCACAGAAGAGTAATTTGAAATTTGGGGTTTTGTGAACACCTGAGCAAATCCAGTTGTTTGGCAAACAAGATCTGTAGGTTCAGCCTCTTAGCCTCTCTAGACATTAACACGGGAAAAGGGGCTCAACACAGCCCTGACAATAATGGCAATGTATCAAGAGAAATAGAATTAAAATAAGCAGCATTTAGTGCTGTATTCATCTCATTTTCTCCCCAAACAATCCAAAAGACTGTACTGGAGAGAACTGATCTTGATTTAGGCAGTCATTTTGATTGCTTATTATTGCCTGGTAAAAATTCATTAGCCTTTTCCTTAGTTTCCCTATTTCCTCCTCAAGGCAGTGTTTGAACTGTCTCATTGATAGAGGTGTCTCTGATATAACATCTTCACAAGAAGCTCAGACACGCTCATTTCTTCTGAGGCAAAGCTAAAAATTTTAAAAACTGAACTTAGATGGGTAAACCTGTCACTGTGGAATCCCTTCACTTAAATGGAGTGGGAGTTTGCATGGCTTTCCTGGGTTTCAGGGACTATGCCACTCGATGGTGTCTTCTGTTGCAGTCTGGCTGTAGCACTGGAGGAGTGTGGTGCAGCTAACAAGGGCTTTTTTTGTTGTTTTTTTTTGTTTTCTTTTATTGGGAAACATGAATGCTCATGTTTATTTGAAGATGCTCTACTCTGATACAGTTATATTTCCTACAGTACCTGAAGTGAGTGGCATCAGAAGTCACTAGGGGTGATAGGGCCTTGTAGCTGAGGTAGTGGGTGAGCTTTGCATTCCAGATAGTTGTGTGTGAACAAGAATAGCAGGAGGAAATACTGGTGCATTGGACAAGCTGAGTAGGGTTTTAGATGCATTGATGAAATTATATGTGGGTCCTGGGTTATGGAGAACAGGAGCGTCTGCTGGGTAAGGCAATCTGCACAGCATCACCTTTGCTCTGTATGGTTCCCAGAGCTTGCTGAAAGCATTTATGACCAAAAAAAAAAAAAAAAAGGAGTAATAGTTGCAACTTTCCTTCTCTCTCCTTCACCCTGTTTTGGTGTATTTGGACCTGTTGGTCATGCTAAATACATCCCTCTGTCAGAATTCCCTAAGCTGTCCACACTCATTGCTCCTATGACAGGAAAGTACCATGGCCATTATAATCCCTATTTTTGATTTTATTTAAAGTGCACACAAGTAGAATTTGCAGACTGCTTTGGACTGAGCGGGTCTGCCTGTGTGTGTGTACCTATATCCTGTGACATTTTTTTAAGTCAACAGTAGTTTCAATTTTGCATCAGTGCATGGTAAAAAGCAATACAGATGTCAGCTATTTCTTAACTTCATTTCTCCAATGAATTATTTCTCCTGTTTTTGTTTGTTGTGCAGTTGACTGAAGAAATGTTAACATCCCGCTCTAAATCTCTCAGTGGAGTCTCTGTTCCCTTCTCTGATATAACAGATGGGTTATTGCTTGTTATAATTATTAACATTGTGGTGTGGGACAGGGTTAGGGTGGGAGCCATTTTGGGGGGTGAGGGAGGGAGGCTGTGGGGATCATTAAGGTTGGAATGTTAACTCCAGTGGTGACTGACTGTTTCCGTAATAGCAGGTTGTTGTGGCTGCACGCTCTAGTACTTGAGGCTGTGTACTTCACTGAGCTTGTGGTAGAGCCTAGGGCGAACTGCTGTCCCAAGAGAATGCTGGGATGGATAGAACTAGCCAATATGAGTCTGAACGTGGTGACTTTGCTGGTTGTTCTAGCTCCAGATGTCAGCATGCTTAGTTTTTAATTTTGATTAATAAATGTTACGCCATTCCCCTTCCCACACCTGATTCCAACCCTTCTTTTCTTTTCTTTTTTTTTTTTATTTTCCTTTACAAGAAACATAAGTTAAAAGAAAATTACATGATAACCCTTTCTGGTTTCAAACTGCATCTTGCTGTCATGTTTAGAGTATATGTCAGTCGCATTTAATATGGCTTTGATCTCAAATGTGGCTGATAAGAGTGAGGCAGAGTGGGAATCTGGGCATGTGATAAAGCAGTCTGCCCTGCATAGGATAGTGCCAGGTGCAAAATGTATTTATTTCATGCCCAAGTGATAGACCACATCAAGACTTTGGGAAGCTTAAAAACTTAAGGAAGAACTGCAACAGCATTGGTATGAAGTTTTGTTTGAATTTGCTGATGAAGAGTTTGATTTGAATTAAGGTTGCATCTTGTTCATCTTCTCTCTGTCATGTTTTGGAGGTGGCGGTAATTGTGGCACGATGATATCATACTAAAAACAAACTAAACCCTCCCAAACCATTGGTCTGAAATGCAGGGATTGAAGCTAGGTAAGAATAGGAGGGACAAAACTCTGGTGCAACATCTCTTTCAGGCAGTGTGGTGATGTTTCAGAGATGAAGATTTGTGTTACTCTCTCTTTCGATAACTAGAAGATTGAAAGTTCTGTAGGTTCCTCTACTCCAGAGCAGGACTTCATCATCAGGCGCTTTCAGTAGTGTGTTACCCTTCATGAGGATGGGTTCCACCAAGGCAGTCAAAATGAAGTTAAAGCCATTCCTTCTATTTTAAAATCTAACTGGTCCAAAACTGAGCACTACTAAATAGACATGGAGTCCTGTAGTAGACCCAGTCTTGTATTCTTAGATCTTTTGGTTCTGTGTACCTATAGACAAGAAGTATAGAGTTATTCTGAGCTGATTCTGGAAGTGAAGAGTGTAAGTTTGCCTTCTGGTCTTTCAAGTGCTAAAATGTCAAAAAAAAAAAAAAAAAAAAAAAAAAAGCCAGAAGCAATATGGAGTTTTCTGATGTTGTTTATGGCCCTGGGTGATTCTGGCAAATTAAAGCCATGGTTCATTTACCATTTCCCCCACCTTCTGTAGAGTTAACAGAAAGTGTTTAGAGTCACAGAGTTTAAAAAAAAAAAAAAAAAAAAAAAATCTAACCTCTACTTCAAAGCTCTCTTTCCTGACTGCCACACAGCCTTTGCCCCTATTCTGAGAGGGGGCAGGCCTCTGTCTTTCATTATTGCGAGGTGTACAAAGCTGTGTGTTTGAACCAGGTATTCATCTGTCCCAGAGCTGTTTGTGGGAATTCCAGTAGGACACTCGCAAGTCTTCCTTTGGGTCAGGATTCACATTTTGCCAACACAGCTGTAGCTATGTTTTTAGTAACTGCCTTTTATCAGTGTGAACATATTTTAAGTGTTTCCTTTATTCATACAGATGTAGCATGGGTACAAATGCAGCAGTGATACCGACTGCTGTGACCTAATTTCCCCCAACCTGTTTCCTTCTTATCTGGAAGAAGGGGAGAACATTCTGTTTGGTATTGCTGTCACTTTGCTTGTTGGCAGCTCTGAGACCACCAGAGATTGTCTTCTCTGACCACCTTTTCCTTATCACTTTGGGCTTCTCTAGCTATTGATACTTTTATGTATCTGGGCCAAATGAAATTCCAGCCTTTTGGGTCTCCCAGGCTTAAAAAAAAAGAGAGAGAGAGAGAGAGAAAGAAAGAAAAGCAGGAGTTTCTCTGAATGATTCCCTTTCTAAAATATACACTTGACAGAAAAAGTGCCCACCTCTCATTTCTGCAGCATAAGAGGAAGGGGGCATAGAAATGATGTTAGATACAAGATTTCAGCTTTCTTCTGTTTTTCTCTTCCTCCATGCCAAATTTAATTTCCTACAGGAGCGTAACCATGCTCAGGCTTTCTTCAGTTCGCTACTTCTGCTAAACAGGGTAATGGGAGAGGCTCCCTAGCCCTTCAGAGCAATGGAAGATACATGGGTTAATGGGCAGTGCTTGTGATAGATGTGACATGGGAGCTGATGCAGTTTGAAACATTTCCTCTCCTTGTGATGTGTGTGAGGTTTTTTTTGTTGTTGTTGTTTTTTTTCTCTGTGTGGGTGGGCAGGTATCTGTAAAGTCAGTTCTCTTCTCTCCTGCAGGGTGGATATGCAGCCTACAGATATGCACAGCCTGCTACTGCAACAGCAGCCACGGCCGCTGCAGCCGCTGCAGCAGCTTACAGCGATGGGTATGTAAGGGGGAGGTGCCCATGGGGACTAGCTTGCTGTGCTCAGGGATTCAAGGAGCATTGATCCATTACAATACTACTTCTTCTTTCCCTGTTTCTTTGTCTTACTTGCACTCGCATGTGCACGCATGCATGCACAACCCAACATGGAAAGACTTGAATGCACGATTTGTCTCTCTGCTCCTGGGTAGTATTAGCCTTGGGTATATGTGAGCTGGCACAAATCCTGGTCTCTTCCTTACCCTTGTGATTCTTTACCCAAAGGAGGCAGTGGGGTTATGGCCTCAGAGCCAAGAGACATGGTTTGCATTGCCAGCTCCTTGGTCTGTGACTCTGGGCAGGTCATTTAATGACTGGGTGCATTTTTCTCCCCATCTGTGAAGTGAAAATTGCTCAGCTCATGTAGTACTTCAAGATGCTTTAACTCTGTATAAATGCAAAGGATTATCATCATCAGAGTGCTTGCCTTAAGATTTTTCGTCTCCTGTGCAGTGAGCCCACGTTTTAATCCTAGCACATGTGAGAGCATTAAAGTTTATACTCCCTTCTCATTCTGGAGAATCCCTCACTGCTTTCCATTTAGCAGCTGTTACCGTGCCAGTAGCGCTAACACCAGCAGTCACTCTTCCAAATTGCTTCACTCAAGGTAAGGGATGCACTAAGTATCATGTCAAAAGTGCCAGCCTCTTTCCTACAGGTTGAGATCATGGCTTCTGCAATGTTCCTCCTTGCAGGCTATTCTCTGTCTCATGCATGGCAGTATGCCCATAGATTATCTTTTTAGAGGGGCTGTCTGAATGCATGTGTGTGTATGTATGCATACATGTGTGTAGAAGGGCATGCTGCTTCTCCCATTTCCTGTGGTCAAACAGCTGCTTCTCTGCCCCTCTGAAGTGACTTTCTTTTTTCTTTTTTTTTTCTTTATCTTTTCTCCCCCTCTTCAGTTATGGCAGGGTGTACACAGCAGATCCTTACCATGCCCTTGCCCCTGCCGCTAGCTACGGAGTTGGCGCTGTGGTAAGTGGGATTTTCTTTTTCGTTGCTGTTTCTCATTCTCAGCATGGGGAACAGCTGCTCACTACATATCAGGTGCTGAAACTTCATCCACAAATACTTTTTTCTTTAGGGAGGAGGTCCTTAGCTCTAGTGCTGGGTACCCAGTTGCTCAGCATTTATGTCTGTGTCTATGCACACTAGGAAAGGAGCCAGGCTGTAGGAGACCAGTTATCACTTGGCCTTGGTGTATCCTGCTGCAAAGGAGCTGGGAGAAGGATGACAGGAAGTGTCAGGAGCCAGAATGTTGTGGTGAATCAGTATAGCTGTATCAAGGAGATGGTTATAGCAAGAATCAGCAATGGTTGGAGATGCAGGACATCCTCTGTTGCCATTTTCATTAACTTTAAAGACTCTGTTGCATGTTGAGAAACTAATTCTTGGAAGTTAAGGAATAAGTTGTTTTCATGACATCTTGCAGCAATGCTGCTCTACTTGGTTCCTTCTTCCAATAGTGGAAGGATGCGGTATCCTGCCTTCCAGTAGTAGTTACACAAGGGCAGGACTGAAGTATGTTGGCATCAGAGGGGAGTGGAGTAGCTTGCTGAAAACACATGCTTGCCCATCTGCTTCTAGCTGATGCAATACCTCTGTTGCTACAAAGACTGGAATGCAAATATGTTCAGCGAAAAAGACGCCTAAATATAGATGTCTGCAATGTAGAATCTCTGAGTCTCAGCTCATCATGTGGATTCCCTTTAAGGTCAATGCAGCAAAACCAGGTATTACTAGGATACCAGGTCATCATGTCTATTTTAGACCTCTACCTTAGGGTGAGGTGAAGAACATCCTAGACATGCCAGTCTCTGCTGTCTAATAAAGGCAGACTAGACAACTGGCTCAGATGTTTGGATTAATGAATATCATCTCTGGTATCCTTTTGACTGGGACTCGCCAAACTTCACCCCCAGGTGGCTGGCTGTGAGCATGTCCTGAGCCATGTCTTTGGTTTTACAGGCAAAAATCTTTGCTCTGTTGCTTCTTAGAGATGCTGATGGCAGTGAGTCAGTGCCAGGACACATCCCTCAGTCCTTCTGCGAGCATTCGGGCACTGTCCTGAATGTTTCTTCCTGGTTCACTTCCTAACAACTACTTCTTTTCTTGTTTAATTTCTACAGGCGAGTTTATACCGAGGTGGCTACAGCCGATTTGCCCCCTACTGAAGTGACGTGAGCCCCTTGCAAGTGGGACAGCCCCCCCAGTTCATGAGGCCTGGCTATTGCAATATTTACTAGTAGAGGAACTCTATAGCAAGATGAGGAGGAAAAACAAAAAACAAAAGAGAAAATACTTTTTTATACCTCACTATGTTCTTTGAATATGTATTTTTTCCTTTAAATTTCTGCCTTTAATTCTTTTGTTCCAAAGATTGTGCATTTTTTTGTTTTTTTTTTGTTTTTTTGTTTTTTTTTTAACTGTGGTAAAAATAATGCATTTCCGTGTCTATATGTTGGTGCATAGCTTATCCTACCAATCACGGAAAAGGCGATTAGTGATAAGGAATGCTGTTAGAAACAGATATCATGCAATTAATCAGGAACACACAGACAGAGTTACTTCCCTGGGTCTGGTGCTTGGTGCCTGTGAGACAGGAGGACATGAGGGAGAAGTCTCCACCTGCTGTGTTTCTGGTCTGCAGAAGGAAGCACTCTTTGGTTGTGGCTGGGACCTAAATGCTGGTGGGAAATAGTTCAAAATAGTCATTTTGCATTTGGAAAAGGGGAATGCAGAGACTTTCCTTGTTTTTTATCACCATCTGACATACACAGGTTTGGGACAGTGTCAGGATTTTAGGCTTGGCAAGAGAAGATTCCCTCAACCTGTCCAAAGACTTTGGCTGTTATCTGCTGTATAGGGGACAAGACTTTGAAATGAATTTTTGATGAACTTCCCCCCCACCCACACAACTTACTCTAGCTGATTGTTGTCCATTGCTGGTGGTTGTAATTATCTTAGTTTAACTTCCTCATTTTCAAGATCTTTCTCCCTTGCTGTCCCTTTCCTTCCCTTCTTTCCTTGAGGAGTGACAGATGTAATGAGATGTAATGCATCATCACGCAGAGTACTTCTGTTGCGGACAGCAAGTGGTTAAAATTGCAGAGGTGAAGCGTGTACAGCCTTGATGAGGAAGAAAACTAGCTGAGGAGCCATGTGTCAGTGCCATGCTCAGGCACTCTGAGGTCCAGAATGCAGGGTTTCTCCTCCTGTTCATCCTGATCTGCTTAGACACTGCTGCAAATAATCTTTTTCAGATAGTATGAGTGAGAGAAAGGTCATATATAAGCTGCTGAGGGGCAAACACATTGGTTTATGTGGGGGAAGAGGATCTTTTGTATCCAAACATGATCCTGAAGTAGTTTTGTTTAGCTCAGGAGTTTGGGAGGAGGCAAAAGCAGTATGTAAAAGCTATGAATTCATAGGAATTTCCCACCACAAGCTATTTAAGACCCTTACATAGTCATCTTGGAGCCCCTGGGTCCATTTTGCCTAGCCTTTCAGTATCCAGAAAAGATATGCACCTGGACTGCTGGGTCCATATTTGACACTACATATTACAAGATTTTGAAGCAGAGAGACTATTTACGAGGGCTCCACAACTCCCAAGACCATCTCCCTTCTGCTCTCATGAACAGTGACTTGGCTGTTTTGCAAAGCTGGCCTTTTTAGATTGCTGTGTGAGTACTACTGTGGTAGGGAGTTGCAGCTCTCCAGACCTCCTGTTCAGCTGCTGGCTGTTACAGTGCTCCTAGCAACCCTGGTCATTAGAGCCAGGTGCTCTTAAGCTGTCTCTTAACCCTGTGTTAGAGAAACAGAGAAGCGCAACTTCATTAAGCTGTCTTGACTCTCTTGATTGGTACTGGGGTGAGCTTTTCACCCACAGAAGGGCTGTTTGGGGTTTGTTGGTGGAGCCTTTCCAACTCCTGCTGTATGCCTACTTTGCCATCAAAGGCTGATACCAGAATAGGAAACTTCCTGCATTTAACACTAATCAATGTCAACAGGAAGAACTCTTGGGGAGGTGCCCTGGCCCAGCCACGCACAACCATGCATTTTTTGCTCTTCCCCAATGATACAGCTAGCCTCATAACCTCTCGGTGCCCAACTGAGAGGAGGCACCTCAAATGGGAAGGATGGGGAAGCCATTAGTTAAGCTAGAGACCCTGAAGCTATTGTTCTCTGGAGGAATAGCTAGAACAAGGGGACACCAAACTGCCAGCCTGTTGGCCACCTTTTTTTTTTTCTGGTTTTATTTTTGGTTTTAATTTTTTTTCCAAGCCAAAGTTTGGTTTGTTGCTTTTATGACAATTTTTTTGTTGTTTGTATATAAATATTTTAGTTAGATTGAAAACTGGGAGGGGGAGCAGGATGTTGGGGCTTTCACAAAATCTAGGAAATGAGGGGGATTGGGGCATTTGGGGGCTTTTACTTTTGAAGTTGGGGGAGGGGAGGGAGGATTTGTGGTAGAAATAGTCATATTCAAGGAGAGCCATTTCCACCGCAGGGCAGCTAGGAGACTTCTGGAGCTGAGATGCAGCAAAAGCCTATACTGGACTTGTGCTACCCACACCTGGGGTGGAGGGGCTGAAAGTGAGGCCATCTCTTCCCTTGTCCTCAGGGAAGAGGAGGAGGAATTACTCATGCAGGGGATCTGCAGGCTGAGAGAGTGAGGAACAGTTTGCAGAGCCCTGCAGTGGCAGCCAATTGCCCCTCTGCCCCTTTCCTACATTTCAGTTCAGCTGGTTCTGACTGCAGCTCCCAAAAAGCTGGGCTCTCTCCCTGAGTGCCCTCCTGTACCCTGGCAGTGCAGCCTGCAGTTCCCCCCACCTTTGCCCCTGGGAGTAGGGAGGCCAGCCCCATTTCTGCTTCTGAGCAGTGTCTATGCATGGCAGTTTCAGCCCACCTGAGTATGGGGAGTCTGAGAAGCACTCGGTCTTTGAGACCTTAGTCCCCTGCTGTATGATCTCTGAGTAATACCTGCTCCAGACCATCCAGCCTGATTCCTCTGGTATCAGAGCCTGGCCTGCTCTGATCGCTGTCACTCCCTGCCAGGCTTATCCAGTGCACTAACCAGCTGGTGTCTCGACTCTGTAGTTAATGCTGCAAGACCCCTGCTGAGTGAGCTCTCTGATATCCCTTCTTCCTGTTCTCAGCAGTGATTTGCTTAAGGGAAGCTGGGCTGTTTGCACCACTGGGTGCCGGAGGTAGCATGCTAATTCCAGGTTTCCGGAATGCAAGACCTCCTAAAAACTTTTACACCAGCTGGAATTTTGCAGCAAGGTTTCTCAAGTGAATTTTGTGCCATGGCGGGGGAGCTCTGCAGCTTTTCTTCCCGCTTGGCAAACAAGAGCTCTGATTCCACTCAGATATTTAGTGAACTGGCTCGAGATCCATTCAGAGTAGCCAAGCCTCGGGTATATCTATCCTTTGAAGAAGTGAGGACAAAGCCTATATCTCCCTATGCAAAATAAATTACACTTAATGAATTGAACTGGGCCCTGGTTTATTTGACTGACAGCAGCTAGTGCTTGTCCCTGAGATGGGTCAGTGGTCAAGAGTCCCTCACAAACCAGGGCTTGGCTTTCAAAGGGAAACTGTGCAGGCAATTTGGCAAATAGCTTGCTGTTTGTGACCTTCTAGTCTGATAGTATCCAGGAATTCCTCTTTATGTAGAGGAAAAGATATTTCTTTAAGTGTTGCTGTTTGCACTGTCTTACAATAGGTCTGACCAGCACACGATATTTTACTGATATAATTTTGGATTGAATACCTAATTTTTTTAAAATATGCTGGTCTGTCTTTCTTTGTGGGTACAGTTGTGCTGGTATAAAGATGACTTCTACTGGTATGACATAATTTCCACTAGGAATAAGTTCTGTTGGTACCCAGCACATTTATATACTGCTGTAACTGTCCCCACGTTAGAGAAGCTGCACTCTTGTAATTGGGATAGCTTTTCTAAGAAAAGCTTTGACTGGACCTGGAGGCAACAGGGAGCTTAGTATCAACCTCTTATAGCCAGCTGTTCCCAGGTTAAGCAGTTATGTGGATCCTGTGTAATAAAGAGTTCAGGTAGGCAAAGCCATGTTTTAAAATAGTTATGGCTTGGCTGTATTAATGCCTGAGAGACAGCAGAATTGCCCAGTGAGAAGGAGCTCTAGCTCAGGAGCTGGATGCCTATGTTTTGTTCTGGACTCTGTCAGTTATCCTCAAGGATGATCTTGAAGCAGTCATTTCACTTCTCTAGACCTCACTTCCCTGTCCAGAAAGTGAAGGTAATTTATCCCCTTTTGTCACCCACTTTGAGGTCTTTGAATGTGAAGTGCACCACAAGAGTTAAAGATGGTTGTATGAATAGTGTCTCAAGTGCTAGTTGTGAAATGGTTAATAACACTGTTTCATAGCCCATCTTTTTCATTCTGAAAAGAGATGCTGGCCGCCACGGTTTGAATTTCAGCTTCAGAAGCGGGGAATACAGTGCAGAGCCTCACAGTTCCTATCCACATTTTTCCCCATCCCCTCCCTATCTGTATGTTCCCATCCCAGCCCCTAAGGAGGAGACAAGTGGAGAACAGGTTTGGGGAGCACTTAAAAATTCAATAAAGGGGGAGAAAAAAACAACAAAAAACCCAGCTCTGGGGAGCGCTTTTGCTGAGTCTAGCTCCAAAGGGAAACCACGCAGGCAGCTGGGCAAAAAGCCTGCTGTTTGAGACCCTCTAGTCTGGCAGGGTCGGGGGAATGCTGTCCTTGGTGCAGAGGGGTGATTTTTAAAGTGTGTTACCTGTTTGCACTGTTTTAAAATAGGAGGGGAAAAAACCCAACCTAGTGAACAAGTGAACATCCAATGTAAACTTTGTGTTTTTATTTTGTCATGCTCTTGGAAAATGTCAAACATTTTGTAGTATACACCAGTGAGACTTGATTCTTTGTTGCATAAAACACTATTTTTGGTGATGTTAATGTCTGAAAAGCCCCTTCCCTCCACCCCCACCTTACTGATTGCCCTTCCCTCCCTGCAACCCCCATAAACTTCTCTTCTGCAATGAAAACTCCAGTCAACAAGGCAAGCAGGAATCTGATAGCCAGTGTGAAATGGGGCACTTTTCAAGCAGGCTCTGGGGTTCCTCCCTGGTACGCTTTCCTCTAGCCAGGAGTTCACAGTATAGCCCCCATCCCTTTGCAGTGCATACGTAGATCACAGACTAAACTGGACTTCAGATGTCTAATTCCTGTCTCAGTTGCCAGCGCTAACCCTGGAAGGCAACTTTCTACTGATGTTTGAAATCACTTGCAGTAATCGTCCTCTCTTAGTAACAGGTTGCAGCTGATTCAAACTTATGCAGGAAATGACAGCTAAAGCCTGCTTCCCACACTACCACTTGACCAGTGGCAAAATAAGAACACATCAGCCAGAAATCTTGTCTGATTTTTGCCAGGAGATTGCTGGTGTATAAAGCCGTCCACCCGAATATTTGTTTGTCTGGCAGTCAGCAAAATGACAGTTAATCTTAGGATTGATTTCCCCCTCACACCCCTAAAGTGGCTGATAAATTTCTTGCCAGATTCCCAATTCTCCATTGGTGGAGGGATTTGTTGCTTCCCTGAGGAGTGAATTCCTTACAGAAATCAGGCCTCCCACATAAGTAGTCTCAGTTTTGGTCATGTTTTTCTATTTTTTTTTGTTCACAGTATTTTGTGTGTGTGAGCGTGTTGTAGTTTTGGCAGCTTGTTTTGGCTGCATTACCAAGTGACGAAATAATCCTCTTTTACCCCAGGGGATATGATTTGTTTGGGGGTTTTTTCATTTTTCTTTTCTCCTTTTTTTTTTTTTTTTTTAAATATGATAAATCCTGCTTGTAAATAGCTGGAGCTAAAACCTGGGGCTGATAGCAAATGAGAACCAGGGCTGTAGAGCGATACGGAGCTGGTGGAGTATTTACTGACCTCACAGGCTGATCTACTTGAGACTTGGAGATTTTCAGTGCAAGGCTAAAACGCCACGGAACCTCCAAAGGCAGTGATGGACTTGCCCCTTCACGCAGTCTCCCCAGCACCTCCTGTTGCCAGGTACCGTCGGGGAACAGGATGCCTCCCATTCAGGATGTGTTCCCTTCCCCTGGATCATTTCCTAGGATGCCCAAGCTGCTTGCCCAGGGTCCCATTTCCTTGCTGACTCTGGAGAAGCAGTATCTGCATCCCAGGGCTTTGTGACAGCCTCTGACTTCCCGCCCTCCCTTGTTAAGTATCATATTGTATAGTAGCTTTCAGACCATACAGTATTCATTGGGTTATTCCTATTATTATCAAGTAGCTGGAATTGTGAAGGTCGGAGTAGTTAGATCTTTAGCTTTTATTCCTTTTTTTTTGTATTACTATCCATGTGTATAAATTATTGATCATGTTGCTGGCTTTTATAAACTCTAAGCAAGGGGGGAAACCCTTCCTAACCCTTTGCAAATGGTAATGAAGCACTGTTTTTAAATAAAAGAGAGAAACACCAGTCTGCTGCCTCTTCTGTGTGTTGTCTGTTTTTCAGTGTTCTGCATGAATTTCACTGGTGCATCTCCCTGACAGTTAAAATGCAAAGAAGGGAAGCTGCTTTGAAGAATGAGCCCAGAGATAGGATCTTCTAAGTGATAAAAGGTGAAACCCTGGCTAGTCATGCTGGCAAAATCTCAGCCTTGCCTGTTCATGCACTGAGCTCTCCATACCCTTTGCTCCTTTCTTTGCCATCCTTTCCTATTGCTGTTTATGAGCAGAAAAGGAAATGCATTTGTTTTGTATTTAGTAGGAAGTCTGTATTTCTCCAAGCCTAATCTCAATCTGAACCTGCTCTGTAGAAAGAGAGGCAACCATTGCAAGCTATGGCATCATCGGTGTTTTCTGTAATGCCTGTGTAGCTAACCTCCTGCTGTCTGTGTTAGCACAGGTTTAATAGTTAACACACGCAACTGGAAGTCGATGTTTGTGTCCTGCATAATTTTCCTCTGGGAGTTTGGACAAGTCTTTTTATCACTGTTCCTGTTGTCCTGTCTAAAAAAGAAATATCTCTGAAGACAAGCAGAAGCTCATTCATATTCTGCAATGTGCTTTGAGATCCTCAGTGAAAGATGTCATATAAATATATATGTTATATATAATCAGATGCCTTTTCCATGGAAATGATCCTAAAAATAACAGAAATAAATCCCTGTGGCCAATTTGCAAGTAATTATGGAAGCTGATAATTGAGCAAAATCATACAGCGAAATATGCCTAATACAGTTAAGACCAGTGCAGGATTTTTTATTGTTTTTGAAAATGCAGGATACCAGGCACAAAAGGGATGTGATAATGTTTGTCCTCAGATGGTAGGCTTGTTCGATAATGATGCAGGAAGGCACACACTCCATAAGCATTCCTTCTCTGTATTTACAAAAGAGCTGCAATATGTTCCTGTCAGATGATACTCATTTCATTCTAACAATAACTCGAGAGGATGTTCAACAGTAACTGCTAAAATTAGATGTCTGTAAATCAGGGCTGAATAATTGTTGTAGAAGAGCTGGTTAATCTCTGGATTGGTAAAGCCGTGAGAGGTCTTGAAATGAAATTCCCCTACACCAGTAGAAAGGTAATGTGGCGGCTTACTTGAAAATAAAGCAAAGGGATTTGTCAGCCTACCTTCATTTCAAGGCAAAGCAATAAAGTGTCTGATCCTGGAATTGGCTAATAAGTCCTTAAAAGCATCGTAATATTATTGCATTGCTCAACAGGGGCTTATCAAAAGCAGACCTTGTCAAAGGAAGCTGGTACTGTTGTTATTTTTTAATAGATGGCCAGTCAGTTAGTGAAAGGAAGGCTGCTGATTTAATGCATTTCCCTTCTATAAGCTGTAAATAATAATAAAGTGATAAATAATAAAGATAAGTCACTTGAGCCAATTATAGCTGATTGCAAGCCACAGTTCATATTTCAGTATGTGTAGATAACATCCGCAAAGACTGAGGGCTGTACCCAATGGACTACACAGCTATATCATGCCAGGAAGTAGCTCTGAAAAGGATTTGGGTAACAAACTGAACATGAACTCCAGGCAATGGGGCTTAATGCAAGCAGTAGGTGTACCAACACAATTGCTGAGCAAAAAATCCCTGTGCTGTGCAACTATGTTAGGCAAGCTGCATGATGGGGTTTTAGTCAGTAAATGATGCATTTGCTGGAAAATGTCATTTGAATCATATTGAAATTATTTATGAATTCAAGCTGAATTTGCAGAAGAGCTTAAGGGCAAGGCTAATGTGACTGCTAATGCTATGTCTTAGTCTGTCAGTGATAAGCTAAATCAGGGGATGTGATCCTGATCCCCTTAATGCTAAGGAAGGAGCCCCGATCATTAGGCCAGTGGCTAGACTGACCTATTCTTAGTTTTTTGCGGCTGGCCTACTATTGACTATGCTGGCTTATGGACTGAGTTGAGCAACTTATCCTGATGGGAGCGCTTAGCAACTAGTTAGGGAAGGTGGGTTCGTGGGTATATGCTTGCTTTCTGTCTTTATGCCTAAAACTACAAAGTAATAGAATAATTTGGGTTGGAAGGTACCTGTGGAAGTTATCTAGTCCCATGTCCTGCTCAAAGGTTGCTTAAATTCATAGAAATGTAACATTTTCAGCACAAGATTGGAAGGGAATTGCGCTCTTGAGTACCAACAGCTTAATCACCCACTGGGAGGTGACAGATGGTTCTTGGCCTCTTATGCTTTCCTGCAACCCTCCATTTCCTTCTCTTCAGTGGCTGTTGTTTGCCACTTGTTTCTGTTTCATGGGGGTGTGGAGAAGGAAACCTATCATATATTTAACTTTGATTCAGGCAAGATGTATTTTTACTGTTGTTATTGGTTTGCCTGAAGATCTATTGGTGTGATCATTTTGGGCATAGCGTGTCCAGTACTGGCTCCTCAAGATGAATTGGGAGTGGGTTCAGAGAAGAGCTTCAAGAATGGCTCAAGGATTGGAGCCCTGTGGGTGTGTGCATGTGTGTGTGAGGCAGGAGAGAGGGGAAACAGAGAAATGACTACAGGAGCTCCTCTGGTTCATCAAAAAGACAGTTAATTAACTGTTTTCTAGAAATACATATGCAGGAACAAAGATCTGGCTTTTCTAGAGCTTTCCTATCCAGCAATCTTATAACAAGCCCTGGTGTTTAGAAGTTGAAGCCAGACAGCTCCAGCCTTATCTGTGGTTTGAAGGGTTTACTGCAAATTATTACTGAAGTACTTCTAAATGCTGAATTCTAATCTAGGAGCTTCCAGTGACTCATGCTGGTTAGCCTTATTGCTAGCTTTACGGAGGATGAATTGTCTACTGGGTGTTCTCAATTCACACTGGAGTCGCACCAACCCTGTAGCGGCAATGTAACATTTGGGTGCTTGTAGTCTTCCTTCTGGTGGCTAATAGAGACAGTCCCACAAACCCCACCCTGATGTGTGCGACTAGCCCAAATATGCTGGGACTAGTGTGCCCTTATCTCTTTTTCCCTAACCAAGGTGAAGGCTTCTGGTCTATGCAAGCCCTAAGGTCTGGAGAACCAAACAAGACACTGAGTTTGAAGCACTGGGCTGAGGAGGGTCTTTTACTTCCAGGACCATGCAGATTGCTTCTGCTGATTTCTGGAGGCAGAGAAGGGACCATTTGGCTCCTAAGGTGTAATGGCCATTATCCCATAACCAGAAGTTAGAAGTCAGCCTTTTTGCTTGGAGAAATCTTGCAGTGTTTGGCTCCTTTTCTAGTGCAAAACACTCATGCTGGGAGTCTGTGCACATGTGGGAGAGGAGATGTGCAGAGCCGGCACAGAGAGCAGCTGTCCCAGTTTGCAGAAACTTTCTTGCCTTTTTAAGGACATGCTGAGTGCTGTGCTCTAACTTTAGCACAAAGGTATGGTTGACTTGGCTTCTTTTATTAATGGATGGGTGTAAATATATCTGCTCTCAGAGCCTGTCTTGTTCTTCCATGTGTAAACACTGAACTCTGTCCCAGCTCTTTTTGATGATAAATTCCTCATCTTTTGAATCACAAATCACCTTTTTGTGTGTCAGGAGGAAGTATCAAAGCACAAAGTCACTTTGCTTTTTATAGCACCAGCACTCTTCAGCCAAACTCCACTCAGAAATCACTGATTTCATGGAGCTCTTCAACAACAACAGATCTTGCATGTTTACATTTTTATTGAAATAGCCTTTGTACTCTTCTGGAGCCCTCGTGTTGCAGGGCACTGCAGTTCTCCTTTATTTTACAAAGATGTCACCTGTCCTCACAGACCAGGAGGCTGGGAACCCTGGCTTTGCATTAGAAACATAGGTGCTTTTTATTTTATTTTATTTTTATTTTTTCCCCAATGCACTCTGATTCTGCTGCCTCTGTACAAAGAAAATTCGCTCTCCATAAATATCTCTTGGAATTGGCCAAGTGCAGCTCACGTGGGTGAGACAGCTGCTGGCTGTTCTCAAGGTCCTGCTTTTTCTAAGCACAGAGATAGGTCTCCCCCCAGCGAAGAGCTGCTGGAGACAAAGTATCCTGAGCACTTGGGGCTGGGGAGTGTTTTCTGCTCACCCTGGAGCAATATGGACAGGCTCCGTGTTTCTGCACGGCTCCAGGGTTTATGGGGTGAGAAAGGGAAAAGGAAAACCTGGAGGGATCCTACCCAAATCTTTCTGTTGATGGTAGGAAGCTCCATGCTTATATCTCAGTGAGGCTGAATGTAGAGTTCAGTTTATATTAATAAAAGGGGCCAGGGGAAAAGCTGGTTGCTGCCAAACTTGCTAACTTGCCCTAGGGGGTGAGGGCTGAGCTGGGTCCAGGGCTGTGACCCACAATAATACTCTTATTTCTCCTTTGTGGGCTGGGTGTTCTGTTAGTGGTGTGGGAGTGGATCTGATCTGTCCTCACTCGTCATTAATGCCACAGCATGACTGGCAGTGAAACCAGCTGAAAGCTGGTGCAGTCACAGAGGTCTGGAGGGAAGAGTCTAAAATACTCATCAGGGTCAAACTGGGTAAAAGTCATCCCTGAAGCAATGGCGCTGACAGTCGCTGAGTCTAGTGACAAAGGTTTTTCTTGTTAGCCCTGCAGAGCCGACTCGTTTCTGATTAAGATCCAGGACCTGTTATTGTTGAGAGAACTATTAGCTTTTAAATAGGTTTGATCTGAAAGGAGCAAATACATGGACTAACTTCAGGGTTATGAGTAAAACACGCCATTCCCACAGGCTCGTTAGTGACATTAAATACCCCTTGCATAAGGAGTCAGGACCTGTCAACACCCACATGAGTAAGTAGCAGTGACTTTTTTGTAAATCTGCGTTAATGATGGCAAGTTGTTGTTTCCTGCCATTATCTGAGAATTGTGGGACCAGGTGAAATACTTTCTCACTGTGGCATGCAAGCAACATCCTCACACAAAGTTGGACAGGAAAAGAGCACTTAAAGCCAGGAAAGTTTTCTCCGGTGGTCCCTTCTAAGCCCCGATCTCTGGGCTCTGTTTGCCTATTTATACCTGCCTCCCTGATTGAGGACTCTTTCACCAGTATTTCTCAGACTGCACAGTAAGAAGCATCTCAGGGAGTGGGAATCTGCAGACATGTGCTGTCAGGGAGCTGCTTGGAGGGGATGGTTGTAAGGAAATCTTAACAACAATGAAGATTATAAATTGCATCAGCAACAGGATTTCAGGCCTTCTGCTTTTCCTAGCTGAGCCTGGAGCTTTTATGGCCTTTCTGAGTTGGGTTGAAGCTTGGCACTCCTCGACCTCTTTGCACGCTATTTCACTGAGAAATGATGCCCTTAGAAATAAGGAGCGTGGGGCCAAATTTTGCTCCAGGGGAAGGCTGTGCATGACAGGATGGTACTTGCTTGTATCTGGCTGGATCTACTCAGATCCCGGTAGCTGTGACCATCTGGAGGGATCCCAACAGCAGCCCAGTGTTTTCGGCACTGGACAGGGTCATGTAAACCCCTAAGGTAGGTGTATCAGCTGGAGCATCCCAGTACCTGCAGAAAACCTGCTGTAACTTGTAAGCCACATATTACACTATGCCGTTGTAGTAAGCAGTGGAGATTTTCTCTTAGCAGAGGTGACTCACCACTTAACAAAAAAGAGTTGCTTTCCATATTTTTCTTCCCCTTTCCTGAAAAGTAGATAGTTGACAGAAAGGCAAAAATGGGGTAATTGGAAGGGATCAGTTTGAACTAGTGCATAAAAGGAAGGACACCTCTAACTACATCTTTGCAGGACCCCATTTTCAAGCATGAAACCAGGGTGGAAGAATGTCTGCTTTCCCACAATGTCTGCAGTTTGGAGGAGGAGGATCACACTGCCTTCTCAGGTCACAGGGCAGATTGTGTCCTACCAACAGTGTGAATGTATCTGCCTCCAGGAGTGGTTCAGTGATGAGTGGGATCACATGAAATTCCTGCATGTGTCATTGTCCATAAAACACCAGGATGGAACCAGCAAATCATTACTTTTATCCGTTTGTTTATTTGTTTAATTAAAATCATCAGAAGTGCAACATTTTTGATAAGCAGCAAAAGAGGAGGAGACAGCAACTGCAGGTGGAAGGGGAAAAATGAGGAATTCTTCTGCTCCATGAATTCACACCATTTGTTCCTAGGCTTTGTTCCTTGTCTCTGTGGCATAGCCTAACTCTGTACTGTCAGCTATGGGCTTTGCCCCATGTCACAGCCCAAGCTAAATGTAGACTTTTGTCCCCTGACAAAAGCTCGAGCTATTAATGGACTTTGACCTTTGTGTGTGCAGCACTGTCCAATGATTTCTAATTTGGATGCCTAAAATTAAGCACCAATACCCACCCTTCAAGACTGGAGTAGGAGCCTCACTAGGGGCTACTGAGAAATAGTTGAAAGTCCAGGGAAGCAACAGGTGAGAAGCCTCTGTAGAACAGTCATGAAGAAAGATTGTAGTTGGGTTTGTTAGCAAGGAGCTAGGCATGAATCATCAGAGTTTTAAATTGCATAAGAATATTTTTGTTCATAATTTTTCATTCTTTGCCCACATGTTTAAATGCTTCTTTCTCACTGAGGTGGGGGAAGTATTTCAAATATTTTAAATGTGTTTGGGGGTGAGCAGCAAGCCTCCTTCAATTTCTCTTATTGGAAGAAGACAAATCCCTTCCCACCACGTGCATGAAAAATCCATCATTTTAACAAAAAAGAAAAAAAAAAGAGAACTCTGGAGCCTCCCCCATTGCTGGTGAGCAGGATATGCATGTGTCCATGTCCTACTTACCAGAAAGGCAACTGATGGCCATTTTCATAGAGCCTTGCCACCAGAAGTGAAATGTGTTGGCAAATATGATGAGGTCCTGTGACAAGCACCTTAGCTGTGCATCCCTCCCTGCATGCTTTTTGTTATCTCCTAACAAAGAAAACAGCTGCAGGAGAGGTTTCAGCAAATTCTCTCCACCCTGCTGGCTCTGCCTCTGAGTTGCTCCCTGCCAGGGGCCAGCAGCTGATGGCATGAATGCCGTGGCAGGTTGGGGCAAGTCCTGAGCAGCCACAGTGCAATGCCAAGAGCCACCATGTTGCTGGATCCATCCATGTGAGGTCCATCCAGCTCTGCTTGCAGGTGGGGCAGATGCACACTGGGATTAGATGCGTGTGTCTGTGGGAAGAGCAGGCCTCCAGGACACAAGTTACTTGATTCTTTGGTGTCCTTGTGTTGCTTTGTGTCCCCTTGTGCTTTTTCCAGAGATAGTCAAGGCTGAGAGGGACTGAAGGCAGATGGTGCCTCTGCTCCTCTACGCCATGGTTTGAGCAAGCAGGATGGCAGCATCCTCGCAGGCACCATGTGGCTGAGGCTACCTGGCTGAGGGAGTATGTGTCCACAGTGCACACGGGCTTGCAGCCAACACATCTTGAAAAATAGCCAGTTGCTAGTAAACTGCCTCCCTAGCGTGAGTCCTGGAGTTTTTGCTAATCTTGGATTTATGCTCACGTGCATCCATTCCCTTCCCTCCCTGCAACTGCAGCTATGCAGATTTCCTGGGGTCCTGTATTTCTAGATCACTTATCAGCACTGAGTCTAAGCATCTGTGCCCAAAATATGATGGAAGTCACCAGGGGAGGCAGAACAGGCTATGGGTGAATTGTCTCTCTTCTGCACTGTGTATAATCATATCCCTAGCTTTGAGCTCTGTTACGCTGCCCTAACTATTTTGCTCTTTGGTTTGTGGATGCTCAGGGAGTGCTGCAGAGCAAGAGTTATTCTTTTCAAACACTTCACGTTTATGCTCTGGCAGCTAGGCAATCCCCATGGGGCAAAGTCCTAACGTGCCCTAAGCCAGCAGCAGTATTTTCTATCAGCCTCATTACGGCCATGATTTCACTGCTGGCTTTGGGAAAAACAGTAGTACTTTTAAAGTGTGCTTTTCATAGTTGAAGTCAGGTAAACTACATTCCATGAGTGTGCCCAGAGGAATGATCAAAAGGAATGATGAGGCATGAGCAAATAGAATGATCCAAGGTAGAAAAAGCATAAAAACAGGAGGGTTTTTTGGTAGTTTAATAGTCTGTTCATGTGGATAAAATTAAAAGGAGAAAATAGGACCAATAAAGCCAGGTCTAGCCTGCCTCTCAGAACACAAACTTTCCTTTCTTGCTTTTTATTCAGCTGTGTGCAGGTTGCCTGGCAGTGGCAATAGGACTCAGCAGTGCTCGGAGCACTGGGGAGCTGTGTGTTATCTAAAGGGACAATCGTGACCTTGATGTTTCTGGGATACCTGTACCTGGAGAAGTTATTATTCCCCTTCATTTTACATCTCTTTTCTCTTCCTAGTGTTTCTGTGAAAATGGTTTGGGGAGGTCCCAGAGCTTGGAGTTATCAGCCCTTATCTCCTAAAACTACAGTAAGCTATCTGGGTCTATGATATCCTGATGATCTCCTGGCTCTCCATGTGCAGGAGGGCTATTTTCAGAGCCAGAGCTGTGCTGCATCACTGGGAAAGTCCATGGTTATATCAGGGAGGGAGGGAACTGTGGATTCCCCTTGTTGCTTTGCCACTCTCTGGCCTTGCAACAGTCAATGACCAGTGAAGAACAGCAAACCTGAGACCTCAGAAACAAGGCTAAGACCTGGCCAACTGGTGGCCTGGTTACAGCTGCTTTATGCAAGCAAATCAAGGCCCTGGGTGGGAAATTTGGAGTACCAAAGGATTGTCAGTGTGGTCCTAATACTGAAAAGAGTAAAAGGGCTGACCTAAGGATGCACAGACTATTTAGTTTAATGCTGCTCCAGGGCATGATAATGCAAGCCCAGTTGTGATGATTACTTGTTTGTCCTTGAAGGTCTTGTCCCCTGTGTCCCACAAGCGAGAGGAATCATAATCCCACAGAGCTGAAGGTCGTCTGGTTGGTGAGCCTGGCAGGGTGCTGTCGGGAAGGGCAGCTCTGCCACTCACTGGGGAGGGTGACCTGGCAATGGGGCATTTCTGGAGGAAGTGGGAGGAAGGGACTCTGTGGACGTATCAGGGGTTTCATCCCAAGCCTGAGGGATGGGATAGCAGGGAGGGCCCTGTTTGACTCAGTGATGGGCGAGGGGAGGTGGCTGGAGGCTTGGGTGGTTCAGCGCTGAAGTACTGAAGAGAACTCTGAAAGGGTCACAGGCACCACCTCCCCCCATCCTCCTGGAGCCTCTGAAGGTGCGTAGCATCTTCCTTCCCAAATACCTGCTTGGTGCACCTTGCTCTTCATTTCCATCTGAAAAATGGGACTAGTACCTCTCGTTTCAAGTTGACTTTACTAATATTTATGGTCTAAAGAACATTTCTGCAAGGAGACTTTAACGTACAAGTTTTCATTGCCATCTCTGCAATTTTATGTATTTCTGATATCAAAACATGTGGGTTGTTAGATGACAGGATGACCTTGCAGAGATACCGCGTTGCTCAGTTAATGTCTTTCCTAGGACATGGGCACAGCAACTTGCTAGTACTGTTTGATTTGCTTATTCATGCATTCATGTCCCAGAGCTACTGCCTTTAAGGTTTTGCTTCTGTATCTAACCCAGTAAATGCCCCACTGGTTTTCTATGCACAGAGCATGATGGATCTGCAAAGGCATCCTGCAGTGATGTGGTCTCTCATAGATTTATCCCTAGACAGCACCAAGTCATGCCCCGAAACTGTGTTTGCTCCCCATTTCCCATGTGGGGTCATATACACATCCTGTCATGCCCTTGGCTCCCACAGGGACCCAGCACAGGCTCTGGCTGCTCAGAAACACTTGGGAGCTGGAGGCACTTTCCCCTGTGCAGGTGATGTGTGGCCCCTGAGCGGCTTTTTCCCATCCCGTCTTGCCAATACTGGGCTCACTACCTCCATCCCCCTCCACTGCGATCTTGAGACTGCTTCAGGAACCCCAGGAGGATTGACACAAAGCTTTTTAGGGTAAGCCCATCTCCAAGCATGCTGTGCTGGGCTTGGAGCCAGAGCTGCTGGGAGGTGCTGCTGCTTCTGCGTCTCCCCCCTCTTCAGCATCTCCGGGGTGCGAATGCTTAGACGTGCACTCTCCAGTGTTTTAAAGGTGAAGAGGTTATTCTTCCTTCACTACCTGGCTCTCACCTGTCATTTGAATGTCACAATAATTTAGCTGTGGCAAAGGTAGGAAGAGTCATTTTGGCTCTCTCTCCTGCATGCTAAGAGTTGAAGGTGAGGTCACATATAAAGGGGGACAATATTTTTCCTTAGGTTTTCAGGAAAGACTGAGACTTGGTTTGTCGTCCCAAAATTGCAACAGCCTGGCACCCACCACTGCATGAGCATGAGTGTGTCGCTGTTGTGAAGTTTCCATAGGTTTATCATGGTAACGCACAGGGAAGTGGGCGACTCTGTTCCAGCGCCTCTGGGTTCAGCTCCCATGTAAATCACCAGTGGCATTTTACAGGAGATGTTTGTCTGAGAGGCGATGTTTGTGCTTAGGGTCATGTCTATTTTTGCTACTACGCCATGTATTTTTAAATTGAGTTTGAACAGCATACAATGCCCGCAGCACAGCTCCTTTCAGATCATCTGTCATGTCAGAAAATGGTTTTGAATGTCTGTCTGCTCATTTCAAGCTAAATATTTATTCTGTAATTAGATTGTTTTGTTTCAAATCCTTTTTTTATTTACAAATGAGAAGTCAGTATTGGGCTGCGTGAGCGTGATGGGAATGCACAGCTAGAGAACAAAATGCTTCTGCAAAGCTGGTGCGTGTGTGTTCAGCCTTCACAAAAGAGCCCTCCTTTTTTTTTTTTTTTTTTCTTGGGTCTATCACTGTAAAAATCTGTTCTGTCAGTTACTAAGCCAGGTCACGGCAGGGGTATTGCAGCTGCTTGTGTGGAGGTGAGGGAAAGGCCTTCAGCCCTCACCTGGCAGAGCTCCTCACTGCTGCTTCCCCAGGCTTGTAGCTGCCAGGCTGGTGGCGAGGAACGCATGGCGCTCGCAGCTGGGCCCTCGTCCTGCAGAGCATTTGCAGTGTTCGGCCCTGCAGAGACATCGACTGCTGTCTGTATCAACACCCAAAGGGGGAAGAAAAGCCCCACTCACTGGGGCATAACTCGCTGCCTGCGGTGTGATATGGCCCCTTGCCCTGCTGACTGTGCCAGTAATCGGGTGCATCTTTGCAGCACAATGATCTGGTCCACAGCATGGCCTGCGTTTTCTACTCTGATACAAAAATGATGGAGGACTGGGGCAAATATGTTTTATGTCTTTCTGCTTCAAGATTACTTAAAACCTCGCAGTTCCAGAGATAGAGGGAGGCTGACAATGCATGCACATGTGGGCAAAAATAGAAAGGAAGGAGCAAGTTTAATACTTCACTGAGGCGCTTGAAAAGCATTTGCTGCTGTTGTAATTTCACTCCTGAGTAGAGATGGCTAAAAACAAGGCTTCTGGTTCACTTGTGATTTCATAGGAAAAAAAGAAGAAGAAAATGTTGGTGTCAATCTCACTCAGGCTGAAAATATTTCTTTTAGGTTTCCGGCAAGCCAGAACCCCCTGACCCTTTGACTGCTCCCTGAAATAGAGGCTTTTTTCTGTTTTTGCTGCTAATAGCTGGACAAAGGCAACCCATTTCATGGAGCAGCTGCAAGCAACTCCCTCGTCTGGCTGCGGGGCAGACCTTGCTGGTGTGGGACTGCCGATCTCTCTCTGTTTGTGGTGGCGAGCCCTGGAGCAGACCCGGAGGATTTCTGCCAAGATGTTTCCTGGGAATGTATTGCATCAGAGGTCTATTCTGTTCAATTTTGCTTTTAGATGAAACTGTTTCATAAGAAATCTTGCTCTCAGCTCTCTTCCCAAGATAAGTCTCCTTCTAAACCTTAATATGCTCCTAAACATGGAGCTTCAGGTCTTGCATGAGGGCAGTGCTGTGCTGGAGGCAACGAGTCTTGCTGAAGGACTCAGCATCACAGCAGCGTCCCTGCTGCTCCAATTCCTCTCTGCCATCACTGCACGCTGTGTGGAGAAGCGAGCTCTTGCTGATTGAGCTGGGGGGTCCCTCGCCTGTGCCCAGAAAGGAGTGTGGGAACATACCCCAGGGAAATGGGGATCTCAGCAATGCACGTGAAGAGTTGTACTCCAGATTTCAAACATGCTGTCCAATGAAGAACAGTCCATGCAGACAGAGCAGGGGATGGTTGCGTGTTGACAAGGGTAGGGAATGTATGAAACTTGTGGTTATGTGGATAATAAATGAGAGGAAATAATGGTAGTCAGGAGAATAAATATTTAAATTTAAACCTAAAATATTACTTCAAAGGACACAATAGGCAGCTAAATTGCTAGGGAAAAGGCTCTTAAGTTTGAGAATTAAATGTCAGAGGAGGTTTTGGAAGCATCTGCAAGTGAGAGCTTCCACATGAACCTGAAATCACTGCCAGGGGAAGTCTGCCCAGAGCACAACCCTTCTTTTTATTATTTCTATCTTAATCTATATGAAGTAATTGTATATTATTAAAATATCACAGTCAACATAAGATAAATTTGTATTAGCAGTAGATGCTTTAATTTTTCTTATCCTGAATAAGAAAGAAACATATCCACTGGCCAATTTGTAAATAACCTTGCTTTCTCACCCCTCCAAAGAGCGCCTTGGCCTTTCTCTTTCTTCTTCATCTTCTTACCCCTGTGGGCTTTTGGTTATGTTATTTCCTGACAGCATATCTAAAGCCAAGTTAAAATATGGTGCCTGCAATAGGTAGCCATATTTGTTAAGCTGCTACATACACTGTTGTCTTATTGTATCTGCTCAGGATACCCTATTTGACCAGGTTATGCTGTGTAAGATCCTCAGACCAACTTCAGGAGTTGGGATTAGGTGATAGTTCTTCACAGTGTGCATTTCTACATCTGTTGGATGGTGTTAAGATGCTCTAAAAGGCTAGCTGGGTGCATGATCTCTCCTTATCCTAGTGTTACAATATGGAGCAGAGTGATTAATGATTTGGTTTACAGTAGAGCTGGCATCTCTCTCTCCTTCAGTGGCTTTGCATTTCCTTCCCTCCCCCTCAACATGTAGTCTCACAAAGGTGTGGACATCCTGCAAGGCAGGTGGCCCTGTGGGCATGGTGATACATAGCCACCTTTCTTTGGACACAGCCAGAACTGTCCTTCCCCTGCTTGTCCGATTTCCCAGCTGTGCGGTGGACCGCACTCACCCCTGCAGTGAATTGTTTGGCCAGTCTTCAGGCTGGGTTTGTACTTAGGAGTTTGAATGTTTGTATGTCAGCACTTCTTCCCAGGGCAGTTTTGTATGCAACATCCAAGATGTTAATAGCAGCAGAAGCAATGTGCTTCAGAGGATTGTCCACAGCTTTGTTCCTCAGACTGGAAATGCTCCTCCCTGGAGAGAGAGCCAGCAACACTATCTGGCATTGTCTTTCTGCTAGCATATCCCTTGCTTTGTTTGTTTCCCCTGAAGAGCTAGTTTTCTCATACAGACTTGCAGGAACACTGGTAGCTTCTGCTGCTGCCACTACATTGAGGCCAGCTGGGCACAAACAAGGCTTGCACTAGCAGTCGGAGGCTAATGGCATGGTCAACATGCTGGAAGCCATGTTTGTGGGTTCTGCAGTGATCCTGGCAATGTGTTTTTTATGGATCTCATTGGACCTGTCTGATGTCAGGTTAGGAAAGTGCCCTGGAAATACTGTAATAGCTTCATTAACAGTCTCTTCCCATACCTCAGAGTTGCTGACATGCCAAAAATCACTAGCCAAACTCACCAAAATACATCCTGAAAGGTCTTGGACCAACTGGCTTAGGGATGCTATTTGTGGAGCTGGTATGATGATCCTGCAGGGCGAATCCTGCTGTTGCTTATGTTGGGTCAGAACTAAAGAGCACTGCCTACTTGCCTCTGACTGCAGAGACTCTAGTGCAGAGAAGGTCTTACTGAAGCCCCAGTGAGAGAGATCAGTGAAGAAAAGGGAAGAGCTAGATCAATTCAGGTTGGCATTGAGGCCTGACTGTGCAGGGTGGAGGATTTACCCTTGGGATAGGTTGCATAGTGCAGTGTATATGGAGCGTGGCAAGGGAGAGGCACATAACTTGGACCTGCAGCTGGCATATGCTCAAACCTATTGCACGCTATCAGTTTGTGAGCATGCACTGGTAGGTGCCCCTTCCCACGTGGACATAAGGATGTCTGAAAGGGGGTAGGGAAGAGATCAGCTGTCACCAGAGCAGCTTATGGATCAGTTGTTGCTCTGGCGCTGCTTGGATACTTGGATGCTGATACTATTTTTTGTATTGCTTATGGACTACAGGTGAACATGATAAAAATTCCACCAAACCTAAGCCATGCAGAGAGCTTCTGGGAATCAGCTCACTGCTGCTTTGTTTTTCTGGAAAATCATCTGTGGTGGAGGAAGTTCCACAAGATTCATCTTATGATTTGGGGGGGTTGTTTCCTCCTCCTTAAATGTGGCTGCGTACACAAGTCTTGACCCATGAAGAAAAATTGAAAAAAAACTGATGCATTTTCACTGGCTTTTTCAGGAGGATGGGGAAGGGGAGGGAAGATTTCTTATCTGTAAAACTTGGATTTCCCAATGTTTTGCCAAGCGAGATCTTTTCCTCTGCCTATGACCCTCACATCCATTTCCTGGCTAAATGTTCCTATTGCAGTGGTCTTGTTCCCATCAGGTTACCCTTTTGGACACTTTGCCACCTTTGAGAGCCTTACTGTTCCTATCTCTGTCAGAAAAGTCTTGTCCTTTCTCTGTACTGTCCCTTTTAAGGGTGAACTTTTTTTTTTTTTGCTTCACTTTGCCTCACTGTTCTGAACAAATATGTTCACTGATAACAAAGTAAACACAGATACCTCTTGCTTCCCTCCAGAAATGTGGAGGCACTCCCAAGGCTTAGGTGCATACGCAAGAACCTCTTTTGGCCAAGAGACTCTTTGAGTCTCTTGGTTTCGCTTCTCCCTGTCCACCATACCCTGCATCATTTCCATGTCATTGGAGTCTTCTGGAGCTTCCTCATAGTATGCTTGGTCCTGCAGAAGCCCAGGGGCACTCATTACTGGTAGCCATAAACTATTTTGGAAAATGGATTAAAAATCCCATGTCACAATAGAGACTATTTTACACCTGTGGTGTCCAGGCTGAGCCCAGAGCCTAGCAGGAACAACTGGCATTTTAGATGTGTGCTGAGGGAGCGATGTGGGAGGCTAACAGGGCTCTCCAAAACTGCTGGATGTGGGGTAAGACTGCCACCTCCAAGTGACTGGTTTGGTGGGATATGGGGGGAGGTCAGAGAATTACTCCCTGGGGGCAGGCAGGAGGGGGCGTGCTTCCAGTACGGCACAATGAAAGTGGGAGGAAAGATGAACAGAGCAGCAGGGAGAGAGAGACACTGTTGTAATTACAGCATCTTTTCACTGACACCTTGTCTAGTGCCTGTATATTGTGGTTTTTCAGCATACCCCAAGCAAAGAAAAAGATAACACCATTTGGCTAGAGAAAGAGGAGGAAAGAAATTAATGTGAAAAGGTGAACTGCCAGAAGAGGTAAGGTGAATCAGCAGCAGAAGGAAATATTTCTGCTAGGGTAAGTCAAGTGAAAGGAATGGATCTCTTACAATTGCTAGGCAGGGAGTGCAGTTTTCACAAAATCACTGTTGAGACTGGCACCAACTCTCCCTCTTGTGGACATTCCTCTATATTTTGTGCAGTGCCTTGCAGCTGCTGATGCTGCTAAAACAGCCTTAAACCTCATGGTTTTATTGTAAACTGTAATGAGTTGGTTGGATGAGATGACTCTTAATAACTCATGTATTAAATGTCTCTCTGAATTAGGCCAAGACACGAGGCTAATAGGCAAAGCCAGCCCCTGGAGTTCCCTGGCGTTAGGTTCATCGCTCAGCAGACAAGGGGGGCCGTTTCTGTCAATAAAGCCAAACACCTGAAAGCAAGGTCAGTAGTCCTGAGTAGGAAGCAGATATCAGCTCAGTGACTTTCTACACACTCCCTGGATATCAGACTGGCTGGACTTGACTTTTCGTGCTCTCCTCTCAGGTTTCTCAAGTCAGTCTTAGAAAATTTCCACCTGAATTTCTGTCCAGCTCTCCTCCTTTCCCCAGAGACTCCCTCTTAGCTCAGGTTATGATCAGTGAGACTTTTGTAATACTCATTTTTCTCAAAAAATGTCTGCTTGCTTTTTCTGGTCTATCATCTGCAGTCTCATTTCTCCTAACCATTTGGCTTTTCATCCTTGCATTGCTCCTTGCCTGTTTCTTTTTTTTCTGTGTGTGTGTGTGCGTGTGTGTGTGTGTGTGTGTGTGTGATTTGGACTTTTTCTGCCCCAGCAAACAGAGTAGGCTGGGTCTGTCCTGCAAGGGGGCCTAATGCACTGTTCACAGCTCTGTGAATTGCAGGTCTGCAAAAGTGCTAGGAAAAAAACCCCCGAACAAACAGCAGCCTTTCACTCAGGAGGACAATAAATCTAGTGTAATTTGGCTCTTGCTGTAAACTCACAGATAGAAAACCCTGGAAGAAGCTAACAACAAAACCCAGAGACTTAGCATGGAATTGCTTAGAGAAGAGAGCCGCCATGTGTGGCAAGGTCTCTGTTGCAGCAGATGAGGAAGGAAATGAAGGGGCTTCAAGCTAAGGCAGGCAATTTCCAGGCAGATGCTTCTGCAGACCAGCTGGATTCGACCAGCTGAGCCACCAGCACTGGAGCTCTTAGCTGAAGGAAGAAGATCAAAAAATAAAAACATGGTGTCCGGGGAAATTGCAATTAAAAAAGCACCAGAGGTAGGGATCCCTGCACCATACAGAGATCTTCCAGAGAAACGGAGCTCCATTTTTATTGCTTTTTTTAGAATGGACATGCCTTGAAGCAGTTTATGAAGGGTTAGAAAGTGATTAACAGATTTCTGTTTTCATTCATCGGTTAATCTGGTGCAGAGTCACAAAGTTAATAGGTTGTTTTTAACATCTTGTCCCAGTAAGACTGCAACCATGTTTGAAATAAGTTTTGGGGAGGGGAGCAAGTATAAGAGGATTAAAAAATTATAAACTCATGGAGAATTGCCTAAGGCTGTTAAACATAAAGATGCAAGTATATCCTTGGGAAGTCCCTTAGCCTCAAATTGCTGTGATGGAGTAGGATTGCTCTTGCTTCTTACACTCTTTTCCTGGGCATCTGCTTTTGGATGCTGTTGGAGGAAGAGGCTAGATGGTCTTTCAATTGTGCATGGATCTTGTGCATTTAAGATGCTTACAAGTGAGATTTCCCTACCTGGGTAGGTACCCTGCCTGGGACATCTGTATATGCAGCCTGAGACCCCAGACATCAGAGACGACTAGCCAACCTGAGTGATTAAGAGGGATGCTGTGTTGTACTCATACAATGGTTGTACAGGACCAGGGAGCTTAGCATAGGTGGCCTCTTCCAATACTTAGTTTGTTGGGCAGGGCTTGTGGCCACTATTGAACCCCACCACTGTGGCTGTCTTGCCAGCAGGACCCTAAAACAGGAGAGTGAAAAGATTTGTATGAATGGCAAGCATAGTAATGAAAACAAAATAAAATTGCAAGCAGGAAGATACAGGGGAAGAGATGCAAGACAGAGACCCCATCCCAGATTCAGTGGTAAATACTCTGCTGCTGTCGTCAGGCCATCCATGGGCCAGTGCCAGCATTGTGTTTAGGGTGTTCACTGCCACCCGGTGTTGATCTGCTTGAAGAAAGTGTTTATTTTTTGCTGAGTATTTTTTCCCAGCAGGACCAGTTTCCCTGAAGGTGTTCCCCGTAAGAGTGGCAGAGCACAGAAAACACTGCTGGATTAGGAACTGTTTAAATTGGTGCTGCTTCTTAAAAGGGAAAAAGACCTGATTTTTGCTCTGCTCCCTAAGGGAGGTATTAGAATGATAATGCAAAATGGGACCGTGAACTTTGAAAGTGGCCAACTTCAGCTAGAAGCAAGAATCTGTTGAAGCTCATTAAAAGGCACATGTAAGCATCAATACAAATTAGGGGTAGATCTTGGCTTCCCCATGGGCTCTCATCTTGCAGAAGCTCTGTGCTCTGTGGATTAGAGGCTGTTTTGCAGGTGAGGGGGAAAAGATGCTTATCTTTTTCTTCCCCTTTACCCCCACAAAACTCAGGCAAAGGGAAACCCTAATTTGCGCATGCCATGTCACTGGTTAGACAGTGCTGCCTTTCGTTTTAGAAGATGGCTTGATTTTTTATTTTTTTATTTTTGGACAGGGGCTGCCTATGTAAGTAGATCTGCCTCCCACTTCCCCCTGGCAGGATATATTGGTCCAGCTGTGTGAAAAACGGATCACAGAACTGATCCAGCTGTAAAATAAACTCACCAAAAGATAAATCGGATACCCTAAACCCAGATAAGTTCCTTGATCCAAATCATTTGAAGCCCTTATAAAGAGCTACACAAACATTATGGAGGGAGAGAGGCTATGCTGGCATTGACTCCAAATCCAACATAAAAATACACCATAGCACAGCCTCAGATTACATACTGGTAACTTGAGGACCACTTGCTTGCTCCATGGTCCCGCTGGCACTGGGCAAGGCACTTTGTGGCTGTATCAGTCAATTTTACCATGCAGAGCTCATCTCTCCCACCCCTTCTTGGGATCCTGAGAGTCCACAACTGAGCTGTGCATTGTACCCTCATTAGTACCTCGTCCTCAAGGGGCTGCTCAGAGGTTAAGAAGTTTTCATTATTGAGAGAGTTTAATCAACAGTCAGGTAATGGCAGTTTGGTACAGACTCTGCATGTGTATGTGAGCCTGCAGAAGGACACTTGTTTACACAGTGGCTCAACTTTATCATCTCTGATTCTGCTCTCACTCTGGTCTCTGCTATGCTGAGTCTGCTGCTGCCTTTGCAGGAGCCTGGGGTGAGAGGGCTTGAGATCCGCTTCTGCTGCATCAGCCATGCCCAAAGCATGCCCAGCACCCCTCTGTCCCCAGCACCCTTGTTCCTGAGGCCCCATGAAGAGGTGGGTAAAGATCCTTTCTGGCATAAGTCATGGGGTGGGAACAACCCCTTTCTTCAGCTGCCTGGATTTCAGTCTAACCTTGTCATGAAATTTCAACCTCCGTCACACTGCAAGTGTCTCTGTTATGGCTCCCTACTCATAGCTCTGAGCTACAGAGTTTGGGGCGTCAGGCAGTTGCACAATATCATATGCATGCTGAACACTTGACATTTTTTACCATGCAGGTTTCTGTGATAACTTTCCTTTCTCTGTAGCCCTTGCATTTTCCAGTTGTTCCCCGGATTGTTCTAATTACAGTATTTTTTTTGGTGGTGAGGGATGAGGAAAGAATTCCCTGCTTGCTTTATTATTTCATGACTGCCTAGGAGTTTAGTCCACCTGAAGGGACAGCTATATGTCACAGTTACTTGGTGTCTTCCCACTGACTCCTAGAGATCTCCAGGTCTCCAAGCTCTATCCTAAAAATCATTTCTTCCCTTTTCTTCTGGGATGGGCAATGTGTTAAATGCTGCCTGCTGTTTTTTGGTCATACTCCTTCTTCCTTTAATTGAACTCACAGTTTCCCACAGAAATCCTCAGCTTTTTTGTGCTCTAGTTTTCCCAGCACTGCAGAAAAGGCTTGCATCCCCAGAGACAGCACACATGACTTTGGAGACATGTCACTTCTCCCTGTTGGCTTCTACATTAGAGCCTGAATATTCTAGTCCTGGACTGCACTGCTGCTTTCCTGTTTGTTCTTCCACTGAATCCAAGTACTGGCCTGCAATAAACCTCCTGCTTACCCAGGTAAATGTTACATCCAGCTTAAGTTCAGTGTTACATGCACTGTGCATCACAGTGTAGGAGCATACCTAGATTATTGCATGAAACTGTGGGTCTGTCATGCCAAAGCTCAGCATTAACCTGTGAACCATCTGAAGAAAGAAAACAACTGAGTTTTACTGTTGCCTGTCTGATAGTCTCCAAAGTCCAGATCCTGTGAGTACTGAAGAAAAGGAAAAGCTGCTTTTGACTTTATGGTGCAGGACCTGATCCCTGAAAGAATCCATGCCAAGATAGTGATAGGTGAGGTACATAGCACAATTCTGCGCAAATCCACAGCCCAAATCTTGTCCTGATGTTGAAATCTCTCCCTCCTGACCCTTCCTCTTCCTTTTTGGCAAGTGGCTCAGGTCCCCCCCCCCCCCCGCCAGCTGCTGAAATCTGTCAGTGTCCAGAAGCCCTGCCCTGCTGAGAACAGTGTTTAAGAGCCAGGGGAAGAGAAGGGAGAGCACAGAAGGGATTTGGCCACTGCCACCACCAATTACAGTTTTCCTTGTTTTCTGCTAGAGGCAGATGATATGTAATGCATAGGGTTTCATACAGTTTCTTATCTGATAGTCTTCAAAGGCCAGATCCTGCGTGCACTGAAGTCAATGGTACAGCCACAGCAAACCCAATGCCCTTGCATTGCAATGGCTGTAAGATCCAGTTGCTGTTGCATTTACATCTCTAGCTAGCCACTGCTGGTAGACCCAGCATCTTGTCTGTCTGCATGGACTGGGCTACAGGCTCCTAAAAGAAAGTGCAAATGGATTCCTTAGAAGAAGCTGTATATCACAAAAATGCCATAGAAACCAAAGCTGAGTTAATGAAGACCAATCCCGAGAGCTTGCAAAGGGCCTTTTCCCAGCATTATGCAATACATAATTATGTAATTTATAATTATGTAATATGCCCGGATTTTTCTGAGAACCAGCGTTCCCACTGACTGCTCCCCTGGCAGACAAGTGCGTATCATAATTACGCCATGATACACTTTATACAACAGCAGAGCTGGGGCAACAGCTATCACTCAGAGCCATAGAACTGTCAGCGGCTCTGATTTTTTTTTATTGTATTGTGGGGAAAGGGTTCATTAAATGAAAAAGTTTTCAGTCAAAAAAATCTGCTCACTCCTCTGAGCAGTTGTGATGTCTAAACAAACACAATAGTTTGGGTTGTTGCTTTTTGAGAAAAATGCACCTCTTTTGCAATATCTCTCCCATCATCTCCAACAGTATTTTTCATGAACATACTTCAAATGAAAAAATACGCATGATTTCTACTAGTGTCTCTTTCTTGCATACACCTTTTCCTACGTTCAGCAGTTCTGACTGCAAAGAAGACAGGGCTAGAAATCAGATATGTTATGTTAACTGCCAAGGAAATGTGAGGGACCATTGGGCTCTGGTATGCTCATTTTACTGGCTGTGGCTAAATTTCTCTCTTCACAATAGTGATATTCTAAGAAAATTTGAATGTGGCCAAAAAGACTTGGAAGTGATTCCTCCCTGTTGCTGGTCTGAAATTCCTACCATGCCTCCCAGCTCCTCCTGTGTGGCTGGGCCCCATATTAATGACCAACAAACAGCTGGTGTTTCTAAAACCATACCCCAGATCCAGTCCTTGCTCTTTGACTGGCACTGTTTGTGGACTTGAGTAAGTCTCATAACTTCTTTGATCTCTCATAAAAGGGGACAACAAGCAACATTTCCATTTGCAAAGTTGTTGTATGTTCTAAATTCATTAATGCCTATAGCACTTTGCCATCCGTTGAGGAAGAATCCATGAGAGGTGAAGTATTACATGATCGCTTCCATCGTTTTGCCTTAAATGATTCTTCCCTTGCCTGCTGTGCCCTTCAGGGGCAGGAGTGGGGGGTTGTCCTTTCCCAAAGGACAGTAGCTTTTAGTGACTTCCTGGGTTGAAACCAGTCCATGCAATCCCTAGGAAAGCCTGCTGTGGCTCTGCTGCTTTTCCATGGGGTTTTCCTATGCTCTCATCCCACTCTCTGGATTCTCTCCCACCCCATCAACCAGTGCTCAATAGCTGGGGGAAAGGAGCAGCCTCTTCCACCTGCCTTCAACTTGATGCAAAGCTACAGGCAAGTCTAAACAAACAGCTGAGGGCCCCGCTGCCCAAACATGTGGCTCTTTCAAGAAAAATAAACTGTCTTTATACAGCAAACTGAAAATAAGTACATTAAAGAAGTTCTACCATCTGTCACTGAACTGTGACAAGAATCCTGTGATGCTCCTGGCACTTGGATGTTGCAGTTCTACATTGTATGGAGATGCTCTCATTTCTCTGTAATTACTTTGAGGACGTTGATCCTGGCTAAGTGTTGGCTACTGACAAAACCTGCCTACTCGAACTTGCAATATCCTGGGTGCATTTCTGGGGCAAGGGAGAGATTTGTCTGCTTTCAGGTCTTGCAAATTGCTTGAGCCCCACTGTGTGATTGGAATTTGCAGAGGGGGGCCCCCAAGTTGTCAGCTGCCATCTGGAAAGCTGTGTGCCATTTGCCTTTGCTGGAGCATGACAACTGATCCAGCCGTGACAGCCCATGCCAGAAAGAAATCTGTTGCTTTGAGGGCTGTGATAGCGCATCCCCTTCCTCCTCCATCTGCCGTGGGGAAAGGCCTTCCCCCTGCAGCTCCCCTTGGAACTACTGCTGCAGTGGTTTTGTGGAGACGGAGATGGAGGAGTTTTGGATGTGGTCTCTCTTCCCCGTGGCTCTGTCGCCCGTGACCACTAGATGGTAGCAAGCCCTGGCCAACAGAGCCAGGCTGGGGCTGCTCAGTGGCTGTGGTGCTATGGTGCTCAGAGACGCCCGCCAGGGCCCAGGTAGCCAGGCCTAGGCAAGGATTAATTGTAGTCCATCTCGGAGACTTTGAAATGCTGTGAACGTGCCCACTTCGTGTCAGAGAGACCCTAGCATACTGCTGGGATGGATGATGCGGGAGGAGGGGGTGAAGTTTGATACAACTCTGCAGCTGAAAATATTAACGATGCATTTATGCTCATTTTGCTACATGCTATAGTGTTTAGTGTATCAGTGTGGATATCGTGTGGCCATTATTTAAAAAAGATTATTCAATCATCCAGAGCTTTTTAAAGGGGATGGCCAATATGTTGGCTTTCAGCAGTTTGAGTTTATCTAGATGATTATGTCTTTTGCAAGTGACAGCTTTTACCCAGAGGAGAAGAGGAGAGGGCTATAGATGCTAAAATGTTATGTCCTTTTTACAGATGCAGGACTGAGACATAGTCTGCTGTGCTATAAACCTTTTAGTATTTCTTTAGAATCTATTTATTTAAGCTCTAGGGGGAAGTGCTTATGATTTCATTTCATTACTATTTCACTTGTAAAAAAGAAAAAAAAGAAAAAGGAAAAAACAGTATGTAATCCCATACTCTTTTTAAGCCTTCTCACCATTTAACATTAACATCCATAAAGAAACTGTTGGCTCCACAGCCCTGGGGAAAGCTATAGAGAAAAGAGAGTTGACCAAATTTAAAATGAGTTATTATGGCAACTGAGTAATTTCAGCTTGGGTAGTATGACAAAATTCAGTGCAAAAGCATCAGGCTCTTGTGTACCAGGAGTATGCTTCTGTCATGTCTGAAATGTGTGTAAGACAGTAAGGTCGGTATTCAGGATCCTACCCAAGGCTGAGGCTGGAATGGTCCAGGTGCTTGTTTAATAGTATGAGTGCTTGAGGAGTGAGGCTGCAGGACTGTGATCTCTCTAGTCTCAGCCCTCAGCTGTGGAGAACAACATACAGGAATTAACTGGAGGAGTCCAAAACTCTTTTCCATCAGTTTAGCTTAGTTTGGATAGTGGGAAGTGCCATGGGGTTTACAAAAGTAAATCAGAATGAATCCTTGGCTCTGAAGTGTTTTGGATGTGGATTTCTGGATCTGAAGTTACCTGCTGTGTAGAGGAGAGAGAAAAGGAGGACTACAAGGTTACTAGTTGACTAGACTGACAAATACTTGCTAAATGTAATGGCCAAAATTCTCTTTATCTCTAGGCTTGGACACCAGCTAACACCTCTGTTCGGCTTCTCCCAACCTTCCTACCCAAGCTAGTCCCTTTAAAACTATGTGCTTCTGAGGGGCGTTAGGCTTTGTACCTAGGTCCTTGTAGGTACCTTCTTGCTATTGTACACAGGCACTTCTCTTTACTTGCAATGCTGGAGCAGAGAGATTGTTCCCATGTTGCAAAGGATGGATGGGGAGCAGAGGCAGTGATTTGCCCTAGGTTGTGCAGTGCTGTGGTAGGGACTGCGAGATTGAATACTGCTCTCCTGAGTCCCAGGAAGGTATCTTTATCTCTTGACTGACATTTCTCTCCTCTCAAGGCTTGCAACCTGTGCTCCCTGTCCGGAATTACGTTCACACTTCTGGACAACAGAGTTAACTGGGTTTTGTTATCGGGGTGCGCTGTGACTGCAGTCAGCTTTTGGCCTTGGAAAGGGTTAATCAATCCGTTGGTGTGCCAGGCCATTACTGGTTCTGAGGGAGGCTGGAGGAGAAAGGCTGGGAGGTGTCCCAGCAAGTACATGCATTCCCAACACCAATATTTGGCTTGACAGAGATAGCTAGAGACCTTAGCCCCTTACTGGGCTCTCACTGAACTGAGCCCTATCATGTCCTATTGTCTCTGGGACTGGATGGGTCAGCCCACTGGAAATTACCCTCCTGGCTCAGGTGCAGGTCTGTCAACTCCAGTATCCCATCTCAGTTGGTGGCTAATACTGGATATTTCCTGGAGAGGCAGGCAGAAGGACCTCAGCAGGCAGGTGCAGGGTAATTGGCTCCCATATAGTTTTCATCCCCTTCCTCCCTCCTGCAGAGGCTGGGGAGATGCTCAGGCCACTTTGTATATGATTAGCTCTTGAGGATGTCTCTTTTAACACTGAGTTTTTCTCTACAAGTTAATGGTGTGTGTTCCCAAAGGAGAAAAGGAAAATAAGATCAACAGGGAAAAGGAAAGGACTTTGAAGAGACTGAGCTGACACTACCAGATGGCCCAGCATCTCTTCCTGCCTGCCCTTGGCAGTGCAGGAGCAAGGGGAGGCGGGGGAGGCCTTGCAGATGACGGTGCTGTTCAGGAATCTCTTGCTGAATAGTCTGACTCTGTCTCTTGGGTCCTTGGGACAGGAACCCGGGACAGGCTCCTGGCACTGTGTTTAGGCAGTGCCCTTTCTGTCTAAAGCGGGACATGTGCCAGTCCAATGCGAAAAGCAGAAATTTTGCCAACAGTGGCACCCACAATAGCACCTGGCCCGAAATAGCTTCCTAGGAAAAAAAAGAGAGGCTGATTAGGTTAGACAAGCCTGAAAGAGAGCAAGATGTCCAGCTTGTGACTGACAGGTGTAGGTCTGTGAGGAGGGGATATAAATCCTGTGGGTGAGCTCACCAGCCACCCTTTGGGGAAAGGCTGCAGGTAGCACTCCGGGAAACAGTCTCCCCACATCTCCACCTCCCTTCAGCGAATCATGGGGCTCAGCGATCACGAATGGCAGCAAGTCCTGACCATCTGGGCAAAGGTGGAGTCCGACCTCGCAGGCCATGGGCATGCAGTTTTAATGAGGTAGGCAAGAAACCTAGGTCCTAAGAGCAAAGCTGAGAGCTTTTGATGAGAGACCAATGAAGGTATCTATTTAGTATTGAAGCTTGTGTTCATGTGTCTCTGTGTTCATTTTAACTGCCTGTTTACTTTGTTTTAGGGCAGTGGTTTTCCCATTGCTATGGTTTCTGGGTTAAAAATTACTCACTCTGTAAAGTGGCTGTGTTTCTGTCTTTCCATCTGTCCATGGGCACAGGAGCAGGCCTGCTTTCAAAAGACTGTGGGACTTTATTGCTCCCTTTGCGTAACCTGCTGTTAAAGCTCTGCTTTGGATCTTCATTGCCCAACCACAGTGACAAGAAATACTGAAGTGAATTGTGTATCTTGGGCCTTCAGATGCTCTGCAGCAAAGCTTTGGGGAGGCAGGGAAGGAAAGGACGGGAAAAAAATCACGTCTATGACAAATTTCTTGGAATCTCCTGATTTCAATAAATTGACTGTGAATTACCTGAGTCTTTCTCTCTGCTCCCCTTACTGTCTCCTGGCAGAGCCCTGCCCATCCTATTCCTCCCTTTGGCCAGACCCCCTAGAAATCTGCACTGCAAAACTTGGGCACTAGCTGATGAGGAATTTGAGGTCTAGGTCTGAGGCACATCCTTCCCCCTGTTCCTCTTCTCTGTGATTCTGGAGTCAGAGTGGGAGCTGTGGTGAGATCCCCATCTGAGAGGACCCCTGGCTCCATGCTGTATTTGCACTCCTGATGTCCAGTGTGGGAAACACTGTGGGCAGAAGCTGCGAGACACAGAAATGCAGTCTGGAAGGGGTCTTGATGTCACAGAGGTTAGCGTCTTGGCTCAGAGCAGGAAACAATATGGGATTGACGCTGGATCCTAGCCTGTCCTTAAAGACCTGCAGGGATGGAGACTCATAGTCTCCTCACAAGACAAGTCATTTCAATGGTTTGCTCTTCTTACACATGAAGAGCTTTTCCTAATGTCCTGCCTAAGTCTCATTTGCTGGAGTTTAAGCCCGTGACTTTATGTCCTGGCCTTGCTTGACCCAGAGAGCAGTTTATTCCCTCGTGCGTTTCTGCAGCCTCTTACAGACATGCATTTCAATGTCCTTGAAGTCCTTCCCAATGGAAGGTCTCCAGAGTGGATTTTCATTACTAGGGTGTACCCTTCTTGAAGGCAGGAACAGTGGGATCTTCACCTGTTATTGCCTCTGGGATCCTTTGCTTTGTCTATCTGCTGACAGTCTCTATAGGTGGAATATAACACAAAACAAGCTCTTGTGCTGAATATAGATGCATTTTTGGTGTTTCCATTTTGCAGTTCTGTGGTATCTGAGTAAATGGTGTGTGGGCATTCTCTCATAGGTACTTTAAGGACACTGCCCAGATCTCTCCCTTAGTCTGTGCTCAGTACAATGTGCTAGAAGATGCGGATGCTGAGGAGAGAAGTGGGGATGTGGCATGCTGGAGTCTTGCTTGGGGGGTTTCCTATCTCAAGTACAGCTAAAGAGAGGAGCCCACATCACTTGACAAATCCATAGTCCATTCAAAGCCTTTTCAAACATGACCCAAAGCAGGGGGGCTGTTTTATTCATGTCCTTTATCATGGTCCAGTTCTACTGCAATTTGAAGGGAGGAAGGGAGGTAGGCAGCTGGGTGGCAACATGACAACTCTCCCCTCACGTGATTCAGAGTAGGTATGTTACACTGGCTAGAGGGGGCAGCAGGACCCTGAGCCCTCCTTGCCAGTCCACCTCCATTAGGTGGCTTCTTGGCTCTGGAGGTGCCACAAGACAGTGAAAACAATTTCTAGACCAAAAAGGTAATACTATTTTTCCTCCAAAGACGTCACAGCCCAGTGAGAGGCAGCCACAAGAAAAATGGCTGTCATGACATGCCAATAAAGCTGGTTGCAGTGGTCTGGACCCTATGATGTTTTAGTAGCACAGTAGAGAAGAAGAGACAGGTGTTGTGGGGCAGCGCGTAACATTAAATAAACAGGCGACACCAGCCTCCCCTGTGCCTTTGTGCTCTCCAGCCAACCCATGTCATTTCTTGTTCCCTCAAGGGAGTTCTGAGTGAGGAGAAAGGCAGGGAAAGCCCAACAAACTTCTCTTCATTTGGAAATGTCTCCACTTGTGCATTGTTAAAGGCCTGCTAGGTAGATGTCATATCTTGGGAATACGTTTAGAAAATATAGATTCAAATGGATGTGATCCAAAGGAAACAAAAACTACTCCTTGGAAGAATTTTCAAGAGTCTCAGGGGTATATCATCTTCTGCAGACATGATTCAGCCATAGCCAGACACGATGGAGGGAGATTTGTTAGAAATGCAGTATCTATCATAACTCCATCCCATTTCATGATGCAAAGTTTTGCTAACTCTTTCTTCTCCCTGAGTGGGAAACAACCTGTGCCAAGGAAAAATATAAAAAAAAAGGAAAGGTGTTCTCAGCACCTGGTAGAAGACAAAAAGCAATACAGAAATCCTTTGTTTTGATCCCACTGGAGACCTTTGAAATGAAAAGCTGTCAAAGACTGGTCAAGGCAGCTTGTATTTTCCATGTGCTTGAGATAGTTGTCTATGTAGCCTAATCTATAATTACATCATGAGATGGAGAGTCTGGCCATCATCCAAATGGCCACCTGTGTAGGAGGAATGTTTAGTTCAAGGTGAGATGCAACCTCTTGGATAATCCCAGCACCAGAAAACTTCTGAGTGCAGGAAAAGTGAGCGACCACTGCGCTGTGAGAGGAAGGCTGGTTTTGTGACTAAAGTCTTGGGCTCAAGAGCTGTAGACACTGCCTCAAGCAGCTTGGGTGAGCCATTTCATGGATACAGCCTCAGGCCCCTTCTGTAAAGACAGCCATTGCTTTTGCCGGTGCTTCAACCAGTCAGATTATGCCCATCAGAGAGTATAATACCTGTTTGCAAATAAGCTTGCACAAGGGAGCTGATGTCTCAATACCTAATTATTTGACTGCTCTGAATAATCAGGACAGTCAGTGTCCCCTTCTCACCCTGATTCTAGGAGCCTGACAAAGAAGAAGAGTGAAATTTCCTACTAATTTGGTTGCCAATGGTGTCAGCATCCTGTCTTCTAGGAAATGCAGCAGGGACGAAGCAGGGGGAAAAACACTAGCTTGGCTTTGGGCCACCCTTTCATCTTCCTGATTTCATTTCCATTTTGGAAACAAAGTGCCTACGTATAGCACTGAATGACATGGCACCAGCATGCCTGAAGGCCCTGTGCTCCTGTTATTCACTTGCTCTCAAGGACTCTTTGAGGTGCTAGAGTGCCCAACAGCAGAACCATCGTGCCAGCAGCTGGGCTTAGCTGGGGGATGGGAGAAAAGGGCAGGAACCAAGATCCTCTGTGTCTGTGTTCCCAAGGAAAGGGACACAGTAAGCTCTCCCACTGAGCTGATGTTCAAGCACACCTGAGTCCTGCAAGTGAGGGACACGAGGCTAGGGGCTGCTCCCCTTTTTGTGTGTGTGTGAGGAGCATCCAACACTCTCCTCTCCTGGTCAGTGCAGAGATGGGCTGAGAAGAGGGTCTTGGTGAGAGCATAGGGGATACAATACCTCACTGTAGGAGGATGGCAGGCTGGAGGAAGGACAGGTTGGCTTCTCAGTAATAGAGTGAGTGAAGAAAAGTGGTTTTGTTTTTCCTTTAGATAAATGCAAGAACTCACCTTTTGGTGCCCCAGCCAGCTTTGGTTCTTGCCTGTATCCTAATACAGTTGACATAACCCAAGGGATTGGTGCCAAAGAGTTAGAACAACTATAAAAAAAAAAAGAAAAAAAAAAAGAAGAAAGGACACTTGCCCTGTCACTACAGATGGACACATTTAGGGCAGTGTCTCTCACAGGCAGAGGGAAAGGAAAAAGATAAGGATGGTTATATTAGACAGGACATATGTAAGAGGATGGGGCTGAACTAGATACAATAGTCAAAGGGAAGTGTCTCAGGTGCTTTTGCTCTGGAAGGCAAGGGGCATTTGATAATGATAAAAGGCAGCCTGGACAGAATAGTTAGAAAAGGAAAGTTTGCACACCCAGTGTCATCAGGTTATGGAACAACCTATCAGAGAAAGGATGAAAAACATTCAGAGTGGGAAGAAATGCTTGCCTAGCTGATATACATGCTGTGATTGTGAATAGTGACTATTTGGAAAAGATCTAAAGTTTCAGAGTTCCCAGGTAAGAGTAACCTCTACTAGCAGGGACTAGCTAAGAGCCTTCCTCAAGGATGGAAGCAGGTTATCACACATCTGCCTGTCAAAATACTCTGAAACACCTAGAGTAGCTGGACCTTGGCTCTGGTCCAGAGGGTAGCTCTTTCAGGTCTCACAAGTCCCCCTGCTTCTGTCTGCAGACTCTTTCATGACCATCCTGAGACCTTGGATCGCTTTGAAAAGTTCAAAGGTCTGACGACACCCGATCAGATGAAGGCCTCTGAAGATCTGAAGAAACATGGAGTTACTGTCCTTACCCAGCTGGGCAAAATCCTGAAGCAGAAGGGTAACCATGAGGCAGAGCTGAAACCCCTGGCTCAAAGCCATGCCACCAAGCACAAAATACCTGTCAAATATCTGGAGGTATGCAAAAGGGCTGGGAATCTTGGCGTCTGATGTCCAGTGAAAGCACGTAAGACAGCTTTATGAGAGTCGCACTTTTATTTACTGATGGCTAGTTGGACTTCAGTGAGTTCTCCCTCAAGTCAGTGGTTTCTGTGTACAGGTAGGAGGATGCATAGAAAGTACTCAGCTCATGGTATGTGAATCTCCAAGTTTAGACTTTCCATTCCAAACACCATATGCAGTCTGAGCAACCCTAGACAATAATAAACCAGCTCATGTGGCCTCTGTGTGCCTAAGAAATCACATTATATAAGAAAAGTCAGTGGCTGGACACAAGGGACATACAATTTTAGCGTAAGCCCTGGAGGATCCGTTGGAGACCAAGACCTACAAAACTAAGTGTTGTACAAACACAGGGCATGAAGCTACACCCTTAAGAGATGAGGCAGACAAAGAGTGGGAAGCACCATGGTCTACTCAAGGTCATGAAGCAGATCAGTGTCAGAGCTAGGAACAGAGCCCAGTTTCTTCTGCCCAGGCCAGGATCTTGCATGCTAGACCACACTGTCTCTCCAGAGACTGTGGGAAGGGCTACTGAATTAGCTTGGAGATATTTCAAGGATCTGCAACCTATTTCTCAGTATAGATTTTCTGAAAATAAACCTTGAGCGTCCCTTCTGTTTTTTTCTCTCTCTCCTTCCTCACAGTTCATTTCTGAAGTCATCATCAAGGTCATTGCCGAAAAGCACTCTGCAGACTTTGGGGCTGATTCCCAGGCTGCAATGAAGAAGGCCCTGGAGCTGTTCCGAAATGACATGGCCAGCAAGTACAAGGAGTTCGGTTTCCAGGGTTAGCACATACGCACAGCAGGACACCACATTGGAGGCCTGGCCTTGCATCTTAGAGTAGCTTCCCCAGCACTGTTTTGTACATCTCACAATTGGCCATCCAAGATGTGTGGGAATGCTTTGATGAGAGGCCAAGAATCACTGTAGGCAGCGCAGAGGCACTCAGAATAATGTCCATGATTAATCTTTGTCCTTTCCTGGCTTCATGTATACAAAAGAAATAATCTGTTTTCTTAGGAAAAATAATGTAAGAGGTTATCTGTGAGCTTCTGCCTATCCCTTTTCCTTTCCCCCTCCCCAAGACCCAGTCTCATTCGAGAGGGGAATGGCATGGCCAGATACGAAAGGATGTGAGGAAGCAAGAGGAGCACGGAGGACTGCAGGGGAATGAGAGGATGAAAGGTTGTCTCAAATGATGGGAAAGGGATGTCAGAATGGGAAGCAGGGACACAGTGTCCCATTCCCCATGCTTCCCCCAGCTGAGACTGTTAGCAGGTTGCTGTGGAGAGCTTTCAGCACAATCACTGGTGTTACCTCGCTTTGTGGGGGTGAGTGGAGCTAGTCAGTCTTCAGGGTCTGCCAGTTTGGCAACTTGCATTAGTTGCTAAACTCATGTTAGTAAAACTACCAAGAGTAGTACTCCCTGTGATCTGTAGGTTTATGGCAGCCACTGCTACGCATTTGAATTTCTGTTGCACTGGGAAGTAAATTATGTGTTTCTCAGTAAATAAAAATTTCTGCACCACTGTCTTGTGTTTGCTCCTTGCTTTGTAGGCATGCCTCAGCGAGAAGTGGGGGAGATGGAGAAAGAAGAAAAGGGCCAAATGGTATTTTGTGTACATATCTGTCTGCCAGTGCTGATACTGCGGTGCCAGTCCATGACGCGAACAGCACGTGGAATCTGTCTCACCCGGGTGACTCAGGACACCACATACGTACCGGTTATGTTTGCATATGGATGACAGTACCTCAGCTTTGGAGCTGATCTCAGATGTCAGCATGGGGTCATGACCTAGTTACTGGACTGAAATGCAAAACAGCAGTCTAGACCCAGCATCTCTGAGTTGTGGGAAGCACTCACTGACTGAAAGTCATGGCTACTGAGCTGAGAGGTCGTGGCCACGGAAAGACCATTTACTTCCTCTATGTGCTCTGTATTTTGTCTGTGCAAAAAAGGGAGCCTATCACTATGTTCTGCTTTCCAGTGAGAGCAGGTTTCTCAAGTAATGCAGAACATGGCAACAGAGCAGCACCGCGAGGTAGCACGTACAAGCAGCCTCAGGTCCCAGTAGCAGTCCAGCTGCTGAATGAGTGCTGCGCTCTCTCCAGACCACAAAAAGCAGGGCTGCTTAGCCCAGCAGGAGTCTTGCAACAGCAGCGTATACTGTGCTAAGAACCAAGCTTAGGTTTCCATACCATTTTGGAGTTTTGTTGGGGGTCTCGCTGAGGTGCATGTTGCACTGTGTTTACAGGTGTCAGTGCATATCCCACCACGGAGCTGAAGTGGTAGGTAGTCCGGCAAGGTGCCTGCCTTTTCCTGTCTTCTTCTCCCTACCCTTGTACCATGGTGGGGCAGAAGTGACCTGATTTAACTGAGGTGTGAGGAAAGGCTGAGGGTCATACTGCGTCTAAGGCTGCCCAAGGGTTATTCAGAAATGACTGTAGCTTGAAAAGCGGTTTCAGGTGCTAAGCCTTGGCTAGCCAACTCCATGTGAATCGTGCAGTTTCTCTGGTTAGATCCAGCCTGAGGGGCAGTTACACCCCACAGAGAGCCCTGGGGTCCCCATTCCCTCCTCTCCCTCTGTCACCATCAGCCTGCTCAGGGCCTTGGCTGTGAGGGTGCTACAGTCTCTGCTGGCACACACACCCAAGCGGCCTCCCCGCAGAAAGTAAAGTGGATGAGCGGCTCGCTGTCTTTCTATATATTTGCCCAGGGGCAAGAGCATTTGTGGCAGTGTGGTGTCCCAATGCTGCGGTGGGATGTTGCAGAGGCAAGCAGCTTGGGCCTCACTAGGGGAAATGCATGAAGTCGACACTGTTGCTCTTTTCTGGTATGGCGAAGGTAATGCTCCTTATCTGATGGGGACACTGTGAGGGCAAGCACATGAAAGAAAAATGAGGTGCACAATTTTAGGAGCTACTAGTCAGGGCAGGTTCAAAGCATTCCCTGGTACACTTTGTGCAAAGGAAATGGAGGAGGAGCTGCCAGTGCCCGTAAAACTCTCACTCCTGAACTGGTATTTGTCTGCTGTGTTTTTGGTCAGGGCAAAGGACAAAACATTTCAGTCTCTGAGAGGAGAAGGAATGAATTCCTTCCCAGACAGATTATCTCTGATTTCATGCTCTTTATAAATCTATACTTTACCTCTGGGAGAGGGTCAAAAAGCATATGCTGTCACCTAGATGAAGTTTCAGCCAAGTGATCCCTGTCTGAAGCAACTTGCTACTTCTGCCTCTAGTCTAGTTTGTCTGGAGGTGCCTGGCTTTGCAGGAAGGGCAGTCTATTTAATGAAGGTCTAGGATTACCTGCACAATAAGATTTCCTGCCAGTGACAGCAGCCTCTGCATTTGGATAAAAAGCTCTGCTATAGCAGCTGCTTCTGTCAGTCTGAGTGCGACTGCAGTCATCTCTAGATATTTTTATTTTGGGCCACATGGTGGAGGAGGGAGGGCTTACAAATATGTTGTGCCTAGCTACCGGTTATTAGGTACCTGGAATAAACTTTAGTCTTCTGGGAGCACTGCCCCTTTGCCCAGCCTGCCTTACTCCTCTGTCAGTGTACTAGGGGCCATCCTTAAACCTGTGCTGGTCAGACATGGGGCCTGAAAGGGCTGATGTAGGTGAACAGACTCAAAACATGGTGCTAAGTGAGATCTGTTATTTAACAAGAGCAAGCAAAGTGGCTGCTGTAGTTGTCTCTGGTTGTGCACACAGCACACTGAAGATGTGCAAGCACAGATGAACCAGCAAGTTCAGATACCAATAGCAGTGAAGCCAAAATCAGTGCAAGCTTTTAAGTTGGATGAACAAGTCCAGTTTAGCTCCTGCAAGTTCAGTAGGTCGGGTTGCTTGTGCTGAAAAATCATGTGTCTGCGCCTTTGCTACTATGGGTGCTGAATATACCCTAGACCACACTCCTGATTTAGTAGCAGTATCTGTAATTCCCACTCAGTGAGTCTAAACAGCTTCTGTGACGGCCCCTGCTTAAGAGAAGGAGCCATTTTCTAGAGGAAAAGGGATGGTGGGGGAGTGATCATTCAGCTCCATGCTACATTGAATAAACTTCTGTGTTGGAGTCTCCCTTTCCACGGTGCTACTAGCACATGCAGCTTTTCTGGCTCAGGTATGAGACAAAGTCCCTCAGTGGAAATAAGCCATATCAGTGTAAGCCCAGAATTTTTCCTGTCTTCTTTCCAAGAATAGCTTTGCAGAAGGAGGATGGGTACTCAGGTCTTATGCCCAGCCCCCTTCCCTGTTAGCACAATCTGGTGTCACATACACATTCCTGGTCACACGATAGGTCATAGATTATATTGCTGCCAGCCTCCTTGCTCTGGCACATACCCACCCACGAACTACAGTCAGGTCAAGCTTATGGCCATTTGATACTCTCCATACACTCCTAGGATTTCTTTTAGGCCAATAATGTCTTTTCTGGTAGCAAATTGACTTATGCATCTACAATCACCCTTAGACTGAAAAACATCTGTGTTGCTTTGCACTGACATGCTACTCTTCTGTCACTGCCATGGTTTCCATTGCATGGTACAGCTCCTCGTGGCACAGAGCCAGTGACCTGTTTGTGTTCCCTTGGGCTTTGGTGTTACATGCCGACAGCACAGGAGGATTTCAGACATGGGGAGCAGGACCCCACTTCCCAGGCACTGTGCATACTAGTCAGTCAGCCCCAGACAGGATGCAGCAAAACAGCAGGCTGCACTGCCTGCCCCCCCGCTCCTCCTCCTGCCTACTGAGCAATCTCTCCAATATGCCTGCCAAAGTCAAGTGGCACCAGGCAGTGTGTGTTGGTGATCACACCATTAATCCTGTGGTCTGTCTCCTGGGTCACCTCAGCAGGAGAAAGGGACAGGGCTCCAGTGACTAATCATGTTAAGTATATAGCACCTTAACATGAAGCTTGTGGCAGTCTTCACATTTGCATCTTCCTGCAGGACTTATGCAAGGAACAAGCAGGAAAGTCTCCAGTCCATGTCATGGCTACTGAACAGATACCAACACTTTTGGGGTACTGGCCACGGTCCTGAGGATGTAAGGTCTGTATGACACTTTAGTTTAATAAGGAGGCTCAAATGCTCACGCAATACTACATGCTTTCAGATCAGGAGTATTTTGTCATGACCTCTATTTATGCTAGTAGTCAGCTACTAAAATAGCACCTAGCCAAAACTTGTTCTGTTGATTATGCTACTGAGGAAGAGGAAGTAGTGGTGGATCAGGTGTTTCTCTGATGTGAGCTTGCTTGACCATAAGGGTTTTTTCTGAAGGTGTATGGCATCAGAGCACATCATCCCCACTCCTGGACTCATTCCTCTCAGCTTTGCACAGGCTGAACAGTGCTTAACACTCAGGGTCTGTGCTGTTTCATAGATTGAGCACACACATACATATCTATACACATGCATCAGGTTCACAACACACATCATCAGTAAAGTCCCTCTGTCCAAATCCTTCAGATTTCTGCATGCTTGTGCACTGTTTTTTCGTTGAAGAGGATGATATATATTAGTTCTCATGTTGTGCCTTAAATGAAGTATTGCAGTGAAACCAAGTTTCACTAAGGTCTAACCCAAGTGACAAAACAGATTGTGCAAGATTGTGCACCCTGAGCACACCAGTAAGTAGGGGGGGATGTCAGATGTCACTGAGGTGTGCTGGCAGAATCAAGGAAGCCACCCAAAACTATAATAAGGAAGAAGAGAAATCCCAGACATCCTCTTTCATCCAAGAAGCTAATAAACAAGCATTTATAAATGCAATAGAAGCAAAACAACACATCCTTTTTGGCCAACACATAAGCTCCTCCCTCACTTCTGATCTTAGGCATTACAAGCCCATCTCCTGGTCCTGTGACTTCTATAAAATCTTTATCCAAATGTCACTAAAGGTGACCTTGTGGCTTTTTAAAGCACTACTCTATAGTCACTTGGCTGCACTGTACTAAAGTCCTTTCCCAGTTTGGCTTTCTTCCCCTGAAACGAAATGATAAATGCCATAGCCCTGTGGGACTGGTCTATTGAATTTGCCCAGATCTGGTGAGAGAAGACTGTTGCTGGTATGGCTACCCTGCAAATGAGCAGTAGACATGAGCCAAAAACAGTTTTACAGTAACTATTTCAGGTATTAAAAATGAGAGCAAAACAGACAACCCCATTTAGCAATTTGTGAATTTACCCAGAGTATAGGGCTGAGGGGAAGGCTGTAGCCATGCAACTGTGCTGTTATTGGTATCCAAGAAGACCACTATAAAGCTAATACCGGCATTTATACCTCAGCTACAGAGATACATCTGGAGTGCAAAGTAAAAAAATTTAAGCCCATTCCCCCCTCCAAGGAAAGCTTCGTATGAATGCAGCCTCTAGATGCCTGATCTTATTTTAGATCCTTCTTAAAGCAGATTCAAATGTTTCAGAGATAGAATGGCTTTGGCTGGAAGAACTTCTGGATTTTTTAGCACTTAATTCTCTATATTTCCATGCTTACCTTGTGGATCTCCTATGGCTTCTCGGTGTTTGTAAGTCATGGTGATTTAACTCACTGAAGTTTTTCTATATTCTGTCTTTCCTGTCCAGTCCACTCCCAATATCTCTGTTTCCATCTTCAAGCTAAATTCCAGCATCCAAACTCCCACTAAAGGGGTGGAAAATTCCTCGAGCTGATACTCTAAGATCTGTGATTGCTCTGCCCTGAGCTTACATGACAGCAATCTTGTCCTCTTGGCTCCTGGTGAGCTTTTGGTTTGGGTTATCTGGAGAGTTAGCTGCTAAGGTGTCAAAGTGGGTCTTTATCTTTACACTCACCCTTCAGTGAGATGAACATACATAGAAATAGTCTGGCAGCCTAAAAAAACACCTTTTGAGGGATGTAGTACGTCATGGATTAGCTGTGAGATGGTTGGGGAGAAAGGAAAAACAAAACAAAACAAAACCCAGAGCTTTGCCTACACCAGCCAAACCGTGTCCCTGCAAGCGTGGCCAGAGTGTGCTCTGCAGAGTCTGTGGGAGGGCCTGCACTAAGCAAATGACTCGTACCAGACATGCTCAGACAAGACAGCTGTATGGAGGAAAAGCAGACAGGCACAGGGTGTGCCACACTTGCAATTACTTTTCTCTGAGGATAGATGGGTCTGTGAGGAAGAATGAAAAATAAAATACAGGTGGGTAGATGTAGGCTTTAACCCCTCCCCAAACGCCTAAGACTGTTTACTGCTAGCAGTGCCTTTGGAAGAGTAATAGCTTCATTCTGACAATTGCAGTGCTATATCAGAATGGAGGGAGTTTCTGATCACAAGCTGGTAATCTGTGTGCTTTCATATGGGAAGAAAGATGGACTTGGAGTTTTCTCATGGTGCTAGCACCATGGATGCAATGCTTTCACAAAGCTGTCCCATAAATCAGGAGAAACTTTCTGTGAATTTTGGTTTTGCCTTGATAACAGCATGTATTGCTAACCCAGCTAATCCCCCAGCTAATTCCAGCATGTCACATTTAAACTGTGCTCCCTTTTTGCCATGTTCCTGCAACAGCAGAAATGATCCCTCAGTGCATAAAGCCATCAATTTTTCTCTCTTCAGTCAAAATTCTCTCTCCCAAAATGGAGTTCTTTGTAACAGCCACAAATTGCTAACTCATAACAGCAAGAATGATTAGAAAATTAACATATTTCCTCATACAGTTTTTCTAGTTCATCTGTGTTATAGCTTCCTTGTCTGTTTTAGATCATAAACTTGTTGACTGTTTGTGTGTGTCTTCTGGGACAAACTAAGTTCTGATGTTTAGTTGCAATTAAGTATTCTGTTTCATCCATTTTAAAACTGTTGGTCTTTAAAAGGCACTAAGCACTCTTCCTATGATATCTCTGAGTTATTTGCTATACTGTTTTTACCTTAGACCTTAGAGACCTAGCTGTGCTTTCCATCCACATTTCTGTGCAATTAGTTTCATTCTACAGAGGGAAATTAAGGCAGGGCCAGGCACTAGCACATCCATTTTTTCATGTTTAAGTCATTTAGCTGTCCACTAGGCCAGGCTGCAGACTATATGATAGAGGACGTCTGTGAGCTTCCTGGGTAGGAAGACATGTGAAGTTTTGCCATGTGCCAGTAAGCAGTTCTTGCTTTGATGTGGTTGCATTTCAGCAGTAGACAAAGGATTTCCTGTATGTAGAAGCTCAGCTGAAACAGTGGTGTGGTGTAAATAATCAGATAGATTACAGATGCTGCATACAAAGCATAGTAGCGTAAAGACCTTTGGGCTGAACTTGGAATGAAAAGCTCTGGAGGTTAATGCACAATGGTATCGCTTGGGACACTGCTAATCTTCTCACTTCCAAAGCAGAAGGCCCTGGACTGAGATCATAAAGGACTTAAATATCTAAAACAGGCTACTGACAGAACTGAGGTCCCTAAATCCTGTGTAATTCTTTACATGCTTACATTTTCATCGGTAACTGCTCCCCCTCTCCCCTCACCCCTTGATTTCTAACATTCTGCTTCTGCTATGCCCAGATCTTCCACCAAGTTGGATGGGTCCAAGCCATCTAATGCTCATCTGCCTAAATACATTTATGATCCTCAGGTGTGACCTTCCTCTGCCTGATCCATCAGAATCCAATCATACTTTGCCTACATCTGACCTCCAAAAAATGCAGTTACAGCCACTTCCATATGACAGTGTGGCTAGTGAAAGAGGCTGAGGTGCTCGACTTTTCTTACATACGTCACTGGGTTAGCTCTGACTCCTCCAGTCTTTCAAAAATGAGGTATGCCTTGCGATCCATTTTGGAAATGGCTTGCCTAACTTCAGAAGAGGTTTGAGTGATGAATCTCTGCCTGACTTGAGTGTCTATGTGCTAAGAGAGTAGGCTTTAAGAAACACAGCAGAGCTGCATTCATACTGGCTATACTTAGATAGCCCTCCCCACTCAACACACGGCTAGCCAAATCCTTTTTGAATCACCAGACTCTCTAGCAGCATGCTAGAGTCCTTGGGCAACTAGCTCAGCCTGCATACACTACTCCAGCACCCAGGAGTACCTAAAATTCAGCAGCAATAATTGTGATCATCCCAGCCTTCACAGTCTTTTGAGGCCATTGCTATCTTGTTCAGTGTACTCCCTCCCCTGAAGGAATCTCTTTGAAAGGTAAAATGGAGATGGGAGAGAGAAAATATCTCAGGAAGAGCAGGACAGTTCATTTCACTGCCTAGGATTAAGTGATATACTGCAGGCCATGAAAGACTTAATAGGGAACAAGCTGATCTAAGAACCTGTTATATGGTGTTCAGAGTTTTTTTGTTTTGTTTTTGTTTTTCCTGTGTTTGCAGCTTCCCTTCTGCCTCATTCGCAGTAATATCTGGCTCTACCCACACTCGCAACTCTCTATGGAAGAGAGCTAGCAATAAGAGAAAGAGGGTCTTCTTTCTTTATTGTTTTGTTTTGAGGATACCTTGCAGCTGTGCCTGGCTGGAAGGAATTTACAGATTGCATGCATGATGGTCAAGAAACATTTCCTTTGCTAATTTCATGATGTCCATGTTCATACACATAGTGCCTCACAGCTGAGTAGGCTTCAGTCCCAATGCTTCTAGCAGCATACAGTGGGGAAAAAATTGGTGAAAATGGAAACAATGATTTTTCTTTTCCACCTAAAATCAGGTTGGAGATAGATAGACAAATCTCCAGTCTCTGAACACTGCATCCATCTCAGCAGCAAAGGGGTTAATTAGTTTTGTGAAGAAAAGTGTGTTAGAGCCTCTCAACATTTAGAAATAGACCAAAGCAGAATAAGCAAGTGCTGCTGAGTGCATCATCCTTTCAAGCACTGGTGTTGGTGAGATAAGAGATAATATGTACTTGAGAGTATATATTGAGAGAGAGAGAGTGAGAGAACATACACCTCTTGTATCTTGAGGGCATGGCATCTTAGAAGTAAATTTAAGGAATAACCTTTCTCCAGGCATTTAATTTCACTCCTGTTGGGAGTGCTTAGCTTACTATTAATTCTGTGATGAGATTGTGTGGATGTGGGTGTGAGTGTGTGTATGTACGTACAGCACAAAGCCCAGAGATCCTATAGTTAGTACACTGAACTACATGTTTTGTTCCAGAGCCCCAAAGGTACACAGCCTCTCAACATTCATTAATTTCAGTGGGTACGAGGCTTTTCAAAGACCTGGATTCATACAGTAAATTTTTAGCCACAGGCTTGGGACCACGCATTTCATTCTGCTCATGATGCAGTAGAAACCTGAAAACCAGATTTGTGTGTATTCATCAGCTGCAGTATGAGCCCCTTTTATTAGTGCCTTTTGTGATAATAGCTGTGATCTATTTAAAGTGCTAAGCCTTCAAACTGCAATTCCCTGCAGCAGATGTAGTGGAAGCAGCTATCCATGGACATGAAGTAAAATGAACTCGTGTTGCTGCTCAAAGGTTGGGCTCCATCCCAATCAACAACAGTTACTCAACTGCTGCCACTTGAAGGTGGGCTTTAGTTCCTTCTTTGGTGCTTTGGGGCTTGGAGGGAAGTTAGGTTTCGTGGTGAAGCTGTGCTGCAATTTATATTCCCTGTTTCATATTTGTTCTCTTATATTTCTCCCCCTTAGAGGGTATTCAAGGAGAAGGAGACACTGCTGATCTCATGGCCTAGTTCTGCATCCTCAAAGACGTCATGGCTAAATCCATGTGGCATGACTGCCAGGCTCAGTCCTAAGTTAACAGCAGCAAACTCATTCTCAACTCAGCAGTTGGTCCTTAAACATGAACTTTAAAGCTGCATGGGTGGGTAAATGTTGTGGGAAACCAGAGGGGCTCAGACAGCTCCTTTTATAGGAGAAACTGCTGAGATTTTTTTTTTTTTTTCTTTAACAACCTTGTATTTAACTCTTCTCCTCTGCTCTAGACTTACTGGTGTCAGTGCTGGCCAGGTGTAGGGTTTTTCTGCCTGGACAATAGCCTGGTGGGATACAATGGAGGGTTATTAAGAACTCTGGATAGTTAAAAGTTTGGCTACAAATTTCTATTTAAACCAAGGCTCATATCCATCCAAGTCATCCTCTGTTAGGCTCTTCCCATTGGGGTGGGAAAGGCACAAATGGAGGAAAGAGCAAAAGTAGTACTAGGTATGGACTCTGTGGAGGCAGACTGGTGTCCTCTGTGGTGTGTCCTAAACATGTCTCCGCTTCCCACTAGCTTGTCACTCTGCTATTCCACTCTGCCCGTCACATCAGTGTCTGAATGAAATCATCTCACCTCCAAACAAGAAGCAAGAAATAAAGCATTACAGTACTATATACGGTACTGAAGCATCATGACTGCAGTCCTTTTCCTGCAGGATATGTACAAGAGGAAAGATATGGCTGTTACAAGAACAAATATAATTTATGCCTGCCCAGGAGAGATGCCTGAAGAGCCTGTCTACCCTATGAAAGTCCTTTTAAATTTCCAAAGGAAAAAAAAAATATGGCTGAGAATCTATTCTTTAAGCTCCTAGTTTATATATAGCAATAGTGGGGTATTTTTGTTGTTTGGGAGAGGAATGGGCTAGATGGGAAGAGAATAACCATTTTTCTCTTAAAGTAGCTATCTAGCTCTTAGCTAGTCCAAAGGCGCTTCTGTTGTCTTTTACCAAGCTTTGTGAGGCTAATTCCTGGAGACATGAGCTCCTGTCACTATGACATAGCCAGACTAAAGTGCCAGCTAGATTACCCGGGGACAGCTTTTCCCTTGCAGCCATGTTGCTGGTGTGTATGATGGTTGCTAGTAAAAGGGACCATGCAGTTCACAAACAAATGGTGAACATCCCAGACAGCTACAGAGAGGGAAACTGAGATCATTTGATGCTAAGCTGTCCTCCACTCCTTGAGTTGCAGACCATTGTCTCCGAAGAAAATTCCTTTTTACTGAGTAATTAATGCAAAACTACAGTACAGCCCAAACTAGTCGTCATGATTTCACTTGTTTTGTTTTGTTTTTTTCTGAAATATTTCTGAATAATTCAGATTTGGCCTCTGAGAGAGACAGGAATGAGAAACATATTTGCCCATCCAGGCTGCAGAGAAAGTCTAGGAGTGATGTACCAAACATTAGCCAAATAGCAGTCTGAGTCACACCTGGTACCATAGTACCACTGATTCAGGAAACAGTCCTCTGAGGAACTGAGCAATGAAAACCAACAACTTATGAGAGAGAGAGAAAAAAAAAAGAGATTTAATTAACAATGACCTCATCTTTCTTCTCTTTGTTTCCTTGGGATGTTGTCACCTGCATTACTGGAGGAGACATTGTCTGGCTCAAGTACAAGAGATTTCTTGTATTCCCCAAAAATCCTGAAGTCCTTTTCAAATCAAGATATCCATGCTGTCAAGACTCTTTCTCCCACTCAGATAACTGTTGCTGCCAACATCCTAAGTGTGAGACAGCTGCTCACACTGCAACATCTAACCAGATCTTACACTGGAATAATTGGAGGGGGTGAGTTTTTTGGATCTTTAGGTTCAACCTGCTCCTTGACCACAGACAGCAATGGGCTGTTCAGATCTCCACCTACATATGACTGGCTTCATAATTTTATTATACAGCATCTTTCCTAGCCTCCTCAAGACACCATTTTTTTGTACAGGAAAGAAAACCTGTGCTTTCTCAATGAAGGACCTTCAATTTCTTTGAGGTATTGCCTTTATTATAATTGGTGGAGGGCTGACAGTGTGTTTGAACAAAGTACAAGAGAGCAAAAATGAACAGCCCCTACACCAGAGAGCTAGACAACCTTGCTGAGTCAGCTTGTTGCTGGCACTGAAGGCTGCACCATGGCCATTTCCCCCTAAGGCAGAAGCAATCTGATAGTTATGTTGCAAGAGCTTCACACCACATGAGTGTGAAATAAGGTTAAAATTAAATGCGATCAGGAAGGCTGTCATTCCTTAAGCTATCTGCCTGCTAGCTGCTGTAGGTTCACCTTTGCATTGAAACAACTGCTATAGAAAAACATATCCAATTTTTGTAGAGCAATTTCTTGTGTACCTCAAGAAGACTTGGGTGCAAGCATAGCTTTCCCAAAATGCAATTGCTGACTCCAGCCATTTCTCTTCTGGGTGTAACCTGCTCCAGGAAAAGCCATTTAAAACTCAGATGAAAGATAGTCTTTGGGTCATTTGCTTCCAATTACCATGTCCTGTTCCACAAGGTAATGTGACATTATTTCACTACATAACCACATACACCCAACACAGCTTTAAACTGTACAGAAGCAACATTGGTCAGACACAAAATACACTCAAATCATATCTACCTGTCTTCATGCAATTCCTTTTGTGCGTTAGTGAAAGACAATACACTGTCTCTGCTGGGATAGGCACTGTGGCATAAAGGACTTGAAAGACTGATTCAACTAGGCAGGGAGTGCCAGAAGAAGAGGCAACTTGGAGGGATTACAGAACAGCCAGGGGAAGGAGATGAAGATTGTAACAACACTAAATTCAGTTGCTGATGAAAAAGGTATGACATACTGAGCATTAGTTTAATTATGAGCTCAGCTCAAAGTTTATGAAGGGAAATTCTTCAGCCATGCAGTACTGGAGGACAGACAAGTTGACGTCAGACCTTAGAGAAAACCTCTACTTCTTCCTAAAGAAGAAAAAAAGAATCTTTTATTCTAGTTTAAGATAGGAAGGGCCACCATAGCACTTCCAGTGATTGTCATTTGAGTTAACACAGTGAGGACAGACCACTGGATGTGGACAAAGCAGATGTGGAACAGCTGCTTATGTTATCAAAACATGTGGGTCACTATGGGATGTGAGAATTTCCAGGGTCAGGAAAAGAAAAGTATCCAAAGAGATCTGATGTCCCAAGACATGAGGCTCACACCTAGTCACACCAGGATGTGTAAATCTACTACTATACAGCACACCAAACACAAGTGTTCCTATGAATGTTCTTACCAAGATTTGTCCAGGGCACATTTGCATTGAAGCCACAAAGAACAAAAATAGAAAGTTCAAAGACTTTTTCTATGGGTATTTTTTGGAGTAAATGTTGCAATTTGTTTCATTCTCTCAGGTTTTAAGGAAAAGGTTTTATTTGGATTTGTAATGGGGAAGAAGAAGCAACAGAAGGACATGTATTTTCTCTAGAGGATAATACACCTGATGCCATGCCATATGGCAGCCCATATCACAGCATGGGCTAAGAGAATTGTAGCCTCTCAGAGGAGCTGAACCCCAGATTTGGATCTTGGGTTGACAGGATGCTGCTCTCTGGTCTAATGCAGTCTTTTCTTTGCCAAGAAAAGCAGTATCACTTGTGGAACATACAGGCAGGAGGGAATTTGCCTTCCTAAAGAATCTAAAGCAAACTTCTGAAGAGATCAGATTTTTTTCTTTGCCTCTCTTCTGTTTATTTCAGACTACACAAGAAATTCCTTTGCCAAATCTGACTTATCTACATTGTCATCTTTGAAGACAAGGACTAGGAAAAAGTCTGGATACCTGCACTTGCAAGGCACACCAGATATACTGAGACAGACATGAAAGTCCTGTGACAGGTGCTTAGTCATACATATGATGGTTGATTCCATCACAGTAGACTTTTCATTGAGTAGACATAATGGGCAGAACGGTCACATTTACTGTCAAGGCAAACAGCGTCAAATTACTCTTTGGGAAGAGACATTTTCAAATGCAGGTGGTCTTACTCTCTCAGCCTTAACTCACTGCATTGAGTCCAGTGACTAAGAAGGTCAAGAACTATTCATTTAAAATGAAGTTATTAGACCTTTCTTTCAATTCCACTGGTGCATCGATACCTCAGAATTATGTTTAGAATAAAGCTTAACAACTCATTATTGTCATCTTTTCCTGGTCTTTGGAAACTTCATCATTCCCCTGAGTGTCAGCCAAGCACTCTGAAGTGAGATAGAAGGTAATGTCTGCCTGACTACCATCCGCAAACAGTGACTTTTATTTTGCTTTCCCTCTTGTTTTGACCAGAAATTCCATGCTAGACCACAGAAACATTCCCATAATGTGGCCAGGGCAAACTGCATGTAGACACAGACCTTGCCCCTATCTAATTTCACAATATAGAATTCACCCACCTGACATGCATAGCAAATGAGTGTTTACTCAGGTTTTTAGCTACCAGTACATCACTGAGCTTTCCCTATGAAGTGGTAAAGCAGCTTTCCTCAAAAAGTATCAGGTTTGACAAACTGACATATGCTGATATGAACCATTTTTTGCTGGAAAATTCCTCCCTAGTCCCCTGGGAAAGATAGGCCCCTGGGAACTGCGAGCCAAGCTTGGCCTCAGGAAGAGAAATGCAGTCCCGACGAGCAGGGAGCCGACGGGGGAGGCTGCCCCAGGAGCTGCTGCTGCTGTATTTGTACAGCTGCACTCTCATGGGTCAGAGCGCACTAATGGGACAAATGAACCTTTGCACCCTGAATATATGTGCTTCTGGCTGTATTGACACCCTTTATTGTAGGGAATTGCTTTTAACTGAGCTGTGGTGAGGTAACGATGACTTTTTTCTCCTGTGGTTAAAAAAGATGAAAAGTCCTTTCCCAAAGTTTCTGCACTTCCCCTCAGAAAAATCTAGTCCCTCAATGTAAGAATTTGCTTTTTATTTGGCTCCCCTTGCCACACAGAGCCTGGCCCTTCCCTCCTGCCCCCCCGGAGAGGGACAGTGGCCGGCCTGGAGGGGCCACGGCATGCAGGGTCCGGCCCGTGGCCCGGCCGCTGCATCAGTGGGTCTGCCCGCGGCCTCCTGCCTCTGGGGATGGGGTGGCCATCACGGGTGGGGAGGCACCACGAGGTGGCATCCACGGGCCTCACGCGCCCCGCCGACTGGTGCCGCAGGGAGGAAGCATGGCTGCCCGGTGCTGGGGGGGTCCTCGCTGCCGGGCCACACCGCCTGGCCCCTCTCTGGCCCTCTGTGGCTTTTCACATCAGAGGTGGCACAACCACACCAAGGTGTCGGTGTATCCCTTTCCCCATGTGCGCCGGTGCTTAAATGGAGCCAGCTCCTGCAGCCGCTGGCCTGTCACCACTTTTATTTTGTGTGTGTGTGGGGGGGGGGGGGTTTGGCTTCTTCTATTTTTAATCTCTCTCAGAGACAGTCCCACGGGACAGTGCCTATGAAATGTGAAATGCTGTCCAGGCGAGGGGAGAAGCGGCTGCAAGCTTTGCTGTGCAAGCCCTGCTCCCAGCTGCTGAGGAAGAATGTGAGAAACTTGGTTTTGGCAGCAGTCATCATGAGAAAAAGCACTGCCCCCTTCCTCAGCTTCCCACCCCCTTCCTTCACGTTCATCCTGCCCTGCCTCTCTCCCGCTGCTGGCCCAGCAGACCTGCTGCTTTTCTTCTGCATACTGACTCGTGCAGAGCAGCTCTGTACTGAAACAGAAGCCCAGCAAGGATTTTAGGAGGCTGATTGACTTTCGGGTAATGTTCTTCGACCTGTTTGTCGACTCCTAAGCATTTCTGAACTGGCAGCGGTGCTGAATTTACTGGCAATGTGCTTTTTTCTTTCTTTTCTTTCAGGGTAGTCTACAGACCGATAGGTGTCCTCAGGCTGGAAACAACTGCAGGAGAGCATTCATATTGAGGGTCAGCAGGCCAGCCCTATGATCTCACACAGAAACCCAGAGGGGCTTGGATGAGCTTAACAGTGGCACAAATCCATATTTTACGTGGTGCAAAGGCGACTCTGCCCTCTCCTCCTCACCCTTCCTCTGGTCCCCTGCTGATGCCTCCAAGCCTCTGTCCTCTTCTCATTATATCATTGCCCTGTGAACTCTTGCTCAGTGCCACTCTGTAAGGTTGTGCCCAAAGTCCTGAGAAACCTTGCTTCTCTGGAGTACCAAGGCCCCCTTTTTTTTTTCAAGTGCATTTTGGAACTTCCAAACACCCCCCATCAAGTCTCACACACCTACTGCTTGCCACGCACTCTCCTGTGGCTGGATCTCTACGTCGTTCCCTTGCAGCACCATGCCTTTCTTGTGTGGGTCAGGCAGCTGGCTGGCTGTAACTGATGCCAGCTAGAGTGGGTGCATGGCTTCTCAGAGCAAGAGAGAGGCCTCTGTGCTGAGCTGAGTCACATGGTAGGACCCCAGTCAGAGGAGTGCCGCCTTCATCTGCAGTGAGGCCTTCCTCCTGCCATGGGACCTTGCTGTCCCAGGATGCCAACCCTCCTGCACTGAAGTCTGACGTATTGGGGGACTGAGGAGGAAAGAACTGAAATCCTGGTGAAATCTGATGCCAGACAGCTGAACAATGTGTGTCCAACATTGCTCTCTTCATCACAGCACTTCTGCAAAGCACACTTCTCCAGGAACCTTTTCAGTTCCTGCTCAAGGCCTGGGAAGGATAGCATTCCTCACTTCCCTCTGACTCAGCACTTACTGAAGAACCATAACCCAGAGACACTGAGGCTCAACAAGTCCAGAGAAAAGAAGTAGCACCCAAACATCCCAAGCAATCAGACCACTCCCAGCATGCACCCTGCTCCAAGCAGCTTTGCCTTCCTCATGCCATATGTCCTGTTGTCTTCAGCATCTCCAAGGAATGATTATCGTGAGGTAGGGACTCTGCCTTTTTGGTTGTCTGCCCAATGCTATCTATCTCTGCAGGGATCTCTGCTGCAAGTAAGGATCTGCACTGTGAACTCTCAGCCTTGGTAATTTGATTTGATGGTGGGATTGTTGGATGTACTTCTTATGGGTGTAAATTAGATCATTGAACTGATCTCTTCTCATCTTAAAACTTTTGGCTTATCTTTATCATCCTTAACAGTACTGGAAGACTCACAGGGCCTGCTCTTGAGGTCTTCTGAGTCTCTGGAGCTTCCCTTAAAAACAGATCATAGCTCCACTGAATCACAACGGAACGAGAGAATTTTGGGCATAGAGATAGAGTGGAAAAAGTGATAGCTGTTCTGCTATTAAAAAAAAGCACAGAACAGCAGAGACTGTTCTTTCTAAGTAGGGGCTTTGGTGTATAGGAGTTTACTGACTCAGTTAAAAATAAAACAACCCAAAATTGACTGACATGAAGAGCCATTTAGAAAAAAAGAAAGTTTATAAACTGTAGGAGACAAAATGAGTTTTGGAAACATATTTTCCCTTAATTGGACATCTATTCCTGGATTGAGTCATTTGTGTATGGAATCCAGTTTTATGGCTTTTGTTTGACAGAGAAATGATCAGTTCCTCAAAGAGTGGGTCTCACATGAAAGAACCCCAGCACTACTTTAAAAAGGACCCCTGCCCTGACAGAGTTTTGTCAGCGATTTTGGAGGGCGCAGAATCAAGCTCCTTTATAATTTCTAGCTCTATGTCATCTGACAATGTCCTTTTGATGGTAGCAATGGTTTTGTGTGTTGTATTTAGAACCCCAGGGAGGGGGTGGACTCTTATGTGCTAGGCAGTGTATAAACCCAGAATAAAAAGATATTCCCTGCCTCCAAGAGCAGTCTGGGAGTATAAGACAGAAAAGCAACAGGCTGCTTCTAGAAAAGCCTGAGGATATACAGGCTGGCAGAGGAGGGCCAGCATGGCACAGGAACTGTTGCTTTTACATGCCCTACAGCAAAAGCAAGTTGAGGTGGATCTGGTATAGGCAACACAGGCAGCTGTCTAGAGCAGCAGATTGCTAGAAAGACATCAGCCAGCCCTGATCTGACTGCTGACTTACTTCCACCAGAACCCTTGAAGGTCAGGCTGACTGGAGCTGCTGACAGTTTGGTGTGTGGAGGTGATGACTAATGTTGGGAAAAGTAGCTCCTGCACCCACTACTTCCTTTTCCCTGACTGCTGGAGCATCCACCCCAACCCTTAAGAGCTCTCCCCCAGCTGTCCATTTCTTTTATATCCTCTCTCCTTAACTCTTCCCTTCCCACAGCAAAATCTACCTTGTCCAGGCCCCTCTTCTGGGAGATGGCAGACTCAGATGACATGGCTCTTTTAAAAGCCCAGTCCAACAAGTTAGCAAGGCTCCCCCCAGCTCCAATCCCACTGCAGGCAGTGAAAGTGGTGGGTGCTCAGCACCAGTCAGTACCATGCTGACTGTTGTTTGACTTCCAGGTGTCTCTTGGGACTGAGCTAGCTGGTGTCCCCTTATCCCCCTTTTCAAACATTTCAAAGCCTCGCAGTGTCTATCTCAGCAGTATTAATAGCCTAGTTTTGCAGAAGGTGGAACTGATACTAAATGATTAAATCTCTGTGCTGTTTCATACAGGACTTTCCCTCCTCCTGCCCCGAAATTCCTTGCTCCAAGTGCACTGAATAACCACTAAGCAACAAAGATGTTTCTGTCTCACCCCAATCTGAGGCATAAATTCCTGATATTCATCTTCAATCAAATTCCATTTGGGAACCACCCCCAACCCCCTCCAAACTCTATAATATCCAAATAAATCCTTTCCCAGGTTGGGGACCACAGCTCCAATTTTCCATCATGCTCATGCTTTGGAGAGATTCCAGTCCAGATCATTGCACCTCAGCACCATTTCTAGCTACTGAGTGTCACATCTCTTTAGACCAATCTTTGGCAAAAGCCTTCTGTATAGAGCTTCCAAGATACTGACTGTCAACATGCAGACATGGAAATTAGCCTCCCACCTCCCTCCCATTCTCCTCCCTACCTCTGTATCTTACTGAAAAGTCTCTTGAACTCCTGCCATGTAGATCTAATCTCATAAAAACAATCTAGCTAGCTCTGGCAAAAGGTTCTTGATCACTTGCCTTCACAGGGACCCCCTCCCCCCTGCCAAAGGAGCATAATTTCCCAGTATATTCCCCCAGCCCCTGACCTTGAACCAACTGATTGCCAAAACATTACACATGCTCCTAACTCAGCCTTCCTCCTTGGCTCTCCTTTGGTAAACTTGACCATTTATTTTTTACTAGCAACGAAAGCAGCCATGAGTTCTTCAATTGAAAGATGTTTTCCTGTCCTCCTCCCTCCAGCTACAAGGCATGAATCTTAGGCGGTATTTCACAGACTTGATTTGAAGCAAGTCTCTTACTGCTGGCAGAATCTGCCTCCGCGCCCTTCCTGCTCATTCAGTGAGTGACACTAATCAGTGGTGTGGGAGGTAGGGACAATATCAAGCACCAAGGTGACTGACAACTCGTTCAGAGTTTAGATGTACCCCAATAGATATGTGAGGATGAAACAGAGCAGATCTATCAATCTATTTATATAATTGCCCATTGCTGGCTTCAGTTCTGCATTGAAGCTAGTGGTTCACTGAGTGGAGAGGAATAAACAAGGCAAGTTTCCCCCTCCAAAAGCCCTATTTGGTGAAGTTTCTAGTTTTTATTTTTTTTGCTGTTAAATGAGCAAATGCCTCCATATTAATCACAATATGTAATCGACACAAAAAATCAAACCCTGCTGGGCTGGGAAAGATACGCTGAATTATCTCAGCAGGAGAGCTGGCACTAATTTACTGTTGTTTTGCTCCAAGTACTTCTGATGCAAAAGATGAATGGAATTGAAGGTTTGAAACTTGACTTGTTCAACTACATTTAGGCACTTTGTGTAGCATCAGCAGGACATTGTAAATTGGCATGAGACCCTTAAAGCATGGTTAGAGTCAGCAATCTAGCCTTGTAAGACCTGCCCTTGCTCCCTATTTTCTATTCCTTCTGACCATCCTTCTCTTTCTCCTCCCCACTGCTTTTTGGTTTTTGCCCCTCCAGAGAGCTAGATGTAGAAATGCACTGCTGTTTCTCTTCAGTCTCTGAAAAAAGGTGAGTTCCACAGACTGGTCTAGCTTATTTTCCAGTGGGCGAATGGACTTATTTTCCAGCGGGATGAATTTACCAGTGGGTCATTTTGCAAAGAGAGATAGAGCTGAAGTGAGCATCCAGGGCTCTGCTAATCAAAGAAATAGGAAGGATGATGTTGTTTCACACTACGAGCAGGTTACATCAGAGATACTTACATACCCTGTAACCTTTCCTTCCCTTCCCCTTGCATGGTACTATAGGCTACAGCTATGCTAGCAAATTAAATGTAGGATCTTTCTCTGGCACTGAAACCAACTGGAATGGAGAGGTCTGCATCCACTCTGTTAAAACTCATTACCCTCCAGAAGTGGGTGTCTGCTTGTAAGCTGCTTATTAAGAATTGTTCTTGGCCTGGGCTAACTCCCAGACCACTTGCAGGAATTGTCTGGGAGACTCCCCCTTATTCTGGGTCAAAATTGTGACTGGGAACATAAAAGCAACTTAACATGATGGATGATTCAATTCCAGAGTCCAGGATAATACCCTGTCACCATTTAGTTTATTAATATAGACAAGGTCAAGATATCTCTTGTCTGTGAATATTTGATTTTTTGAACCCTTTATGATATTTTGAACTCCTGTTTCCAATCCCTTTCTTCTGTGTCGGGTTGAGAGGTGACAATGGACCAGGGAAGAAGGAAAGATAGAAACAGCATATGCTGATCCCCCTTTACCTCTCAACCCTGATGGAAGGGAGGAGAAACCAGCAGCAGGTGGGAATCTCCCATATAATCTCTCCATCTCTGCTGGTCAGAGGCTCATGTTGCTCTACCTCCTAGCTGGAGAACACCCAGAGCCTGTAATTACCCAGATGGACATCCCTCTCTCCCTCCCCTCCCACTTTTTTTGGTTGCTTCCATTTCTTAGTCTCCTGCCTGAATGCACATTTACTGCTTCTGTGAAAAAACAAGAGTTGGGAAGCTGAGTTCCCCAGGTTAGGGGAGAAGTCAAGACTTCAGCCAATGATGAGACCTGTCCTTCCAGTAAATAACTTGGCACTTTTACCACTGTTCTACTTCTCTAGTTTTCTTGTCAAATATAAAAGAATGAGTCTTTGGAATATTAGTTTCTAGTGTCTTTGGCTAACTCTCAAAGATCCGAGTAGATTCACTGACATTTGTTCAGTGCCTCCTGCTTTTTGGGCTTGCTTCAGATTGCATGCTAATATGGGCTCATCTTGACAACACATGCTCACAGCTAATTTGGAGGTGCAGGCCTCTGGGATATCTTGCATGGATTGGTACTTTCACATCAACCCAGCAAGTTATAGGCCATTAATGCCCAACTACTAATGCTGGCCTGCTGTCAAATCCCAGGCCTCAGGAATAGCACCACTAGTCAGTTAGTTAAAGAAGATGTCTGACATAGCTATCTCCTTGGACTTTTTGAGGAAATACAAAGGCCCATACAGTTGAACATAAAGGCACTTAAACAGATTTAAAGTTGAGAGGGAAGGTGTGCTGTCACTGGCTAATTAACTTTAACTTGCTTGTCCAAAGTTAAGGTTCAGAGTTTTGGGAGTCCTCTGACCTTGCTGAATATGAACATATATCTCTATAAGTGGCTTGTTGTAAGCCCCTGCTTCATCATAAGTGCTTAGAGTGAGATGAATGCCACATAACCTTGCTTCCTCATATTCAGTCCCAGTCTAACACTAGAGGTGTTAATCTGTGTTTGCTTCCCAAAGTCTTCCTTGTTTCCTCAGGACTACCTCTGCCCAGGTTGAAATTAAAGCCTTTCTTTTCTCTTTTCTTTTCTTTTCTTTTCTTTTCTTTTCTTTTCTTTTCTTTTCTACCTCCTTCTAAGAAAGAGAGAGTGAAACTTTGCAGATGACCTGAACCCTAGCTCAGGAGCACAGTGCTGGAATGCTTCTCCTGGGTCAGGGTGTCCGTTTTAACTGTAGCAGGCAATCATGTCACACAAGGTCCTTCCTAATGCGTCAGACTGCATCTTTAAAAATAGTCAGGCTCCTTGTCTCTGGCCTCTGGAGCAGAAGCAGAAAATGACACTTTTAAAACAATCTCAGAGAAACATTTCCTGTTCTCAGGACAGACCTACCCAGCAATGGGTCTGTCTGCTTTGCTTTTTCCAGCTTCTGCAAACTTGTCTGTACTTTCTCTTCTCTGCTCTCTCCAGATTTGAGAAAGCAAATAGACTCTAGCTGAAGATTAACCTTTGATGCCTCTTGGCTTGACCTTATTCAATATACTCAGCTGCTCCCTCTCTGCCCCTCCTGGCAAACAGGCAGGCAGAGGCAGTATATCTTACCAAAGAGCAGTTTCTGGCTAAGTGCCCATATTCAGCTGAAGTCATGTCAAGGCATAGGCCACTTTGACTTTTCCTGTCACAGCAGACAACTGTTGGACCAGCTGTCACAGAGCAAGCCTCTACAAAAACATTTCACTGTGTGGCAGTACATCACACTGGAATACATTCCTTTTCTCCATTCTTTAAAGAAACGTTTTTTCTCTGTTTTCTAATGAAAACTAGTAGGAAAGCAGAAGGGCCTCTCTCAGACAGTTCTTGTTTTATTGAGGAAACCTTCCCTATTTGAGCACCTCTCATGCAAAATCATTTATCTTTTCAGTTTTCTCTTTCAATGGAAATTTGCTTCAAAACAACATTTCTTTTTGATAAATCTCAGCCCTGAAATGCTCCCTCTTCAGGCAGGCAATTTGGATAAATCTGGGAAAGTGCTTAAGTAAGCCTAAATTCATCTCATTTTCAAAAGTCTATTCAGTCTATTCTAAAGTCTCATGCAATATCAGCAGAACTAAAGGGTCCTAAATTAATGAGGTGTTTTCAGAAATTTTCCTCTTTTGCAGAATTCTTTTCTGACAGGAGAAGATGCAGTGGGGAAGATGTCTCAAGTCCCAAGCAGAAGGAATGGAAAACATCCCTAAGGCTCCCCTCTCCACCAAGGGTGTTCACTTGTTATGCATCTGCTCACTGTCTAACACAGTGAAGGGTCCTGCTACAGCTGGATGCTCTCTGTCAGACAGGCTCTGCATCATCTGGGAAGGTTTTATCACCCATCTGAGGGCAGATCTTTCTCCCATGATTGTGCTGTGAAGGGAGGAAGAGGTTGTTTTAAGATACTGTGAACCGTCTTGCCAAAGCCTGTAGCAGAGGTATTCCTCTCTGGGTAGGTCAAGGACAACCAACAGCTCTTGCATGGGCTATAGAATTACAAAAGGGCCACTGAAGAGACCCTCCATCCTCTCCATGTTTTCTTCACTGCTTTCAACTTTAGATTCTGTGAGCAGCTAGAACTGTCTCCTGTTCCACAGGCTGTAGATCAGTGTGAACTTCAGAGGTAGGTAGATGTCCTGCCCTAGGAGTATATGATGCATTTCTTTTCTCTGAGAGCTGTGGGAGGTCCTGGAGTGGCTCACAGGCAGGACAGGAGTAGAGGTCTCCTGGGGCATCAGCTGGTCGCTAAGGACTGGAACACTCCACAGGCCTTTGCCATGACTTGGCAATGTCAGCACAGCTGCCTCACTTCCTTGTCCTGCCCAGATTTTTCAGTCAGCCCCACTGGCTGTCACAGGACACAGTTCCAGCCATAGGAACCATGTCTGAGCTGTCCGTGAGCCACAGCCTGTGTGTGGCTTACACAACCACAGGAGTCACCTACAAGGCATAAGGAATATGCCTCTACCTAAGACACCTCTTGGCAGAACTGCAAGAGGCCACATCTCAGGGCAAGAATCGGAAAGAATTTGCCCATCTCATGAACACTTTGGAGACTGTGTGTATCCGTTACATCCACTTTCACTGTTTCAGCAAGTCCAGCTGAGAGAAGAGCACTCCTAAATTGTACTAGGTCTTGGTGCTGCTATTGCCACAATGTAGTTGGTACAAGTTCTCTACAGAAATAATTAGCTTTCAGATGTAATTAGGAAAGTGACTGATTAATATTGCAAGTATTGAGCTTGAGCTTAAAGGTAGGACACTGATAGGAAACAGGTAAATGGCCGTTACAGGATAAGACAGATGCTGTGAGGCACAAGATGGATATGACAGATGTAGTTAATGACTAAGATTCTGCCCTGGCCTTTGTGTACATTGGGACTGTCTATTTGTTGTGCATTTGTATATTGTCTAGTATAATTGGGTCCTGTTCTGTGGGCAGGGCTCCAAAATACAAATAAATACCACTATGACTAATGACAGACCTTGTGTAACTGCCCCAAACTCGACAAAAGTTGCATGCAGTCTGAGTCAGTGTCATTGTGTAAGGGGATAATTTCTGTTTTGGCAGTGTTGTGACCAGCTGAAATTGTTCTCTCTGATAATTGCCAATCTGGATTTCTCCCAGATGGCAGCATCTCATAAAGAGTATCTGAGAAGAGCTCCAGTCCGCTCTCTAATAAGGCTCCGCGAGAGAGCTGTTCATCCCTTTCACCCCTTATCCATTGCCTCAGGCAAGTTTCCTGTCAATTTGCAGAACATGCCATTGCTCTGTGTTTATTTTTCCTTTTTATTTTATTTCTTTTGAGAAACTTGTATTTATTAGCTTGGCAATGAGCCATCCAGCAAGGAACAAGCTGTCTTGTGACAGAAAGGATGAGACATTCTGCCTTGGACCAGCCAAAAGCAATGCCACTGATCTTCCCAATGTCATCCTCTAACCCCTCAGGTTATATTTATCAAGATTGTGTTTTCCTGAGGCACTCGGTTCTCCAACAGAGAGAGGATGAATGGGGAGCTTATGCTGTGTGCCCATCCAAAGGTCTCTGAACCAGAACTTGTCTGCAGCACACTATTGCTTAACACACAGGTATTCAGTGATTGAAGATCTGGGGGCAGCCAGTGTGTAATTTTAACCCCAAGGCTCCTGGAACTTGCCAGCTCAGCAGATGCTCAGGAGAAAGACCAGGATTGTAGGTGGTGCAGAAAGCAGGGATTATGCAAAATGTAATTGTTCTCCTGGCACGGCAGCAGCTCAGTTGCTGATTGAGGTGATATTTATTTCCATCTGCCTTTTCACCCTTTAACATGTTTATCCATCATTGCAGTACCCAAGTGCCTCACAATCTAAAAGGTGTTTATCCTCTCTCAGCGATCCTATGAGTGTTATTGGCCCCATATTAGGGATGGGAAACCAAGATGATGATTTTTACAGAGTACAGAAATTGGTGGGAGTTACATTTCTAGGTGCTGTTAGATTTTTGACCTGAGGAGGAAAACACCTACCCTCGGTACCTAGCACCCATTTATTCTAGCAACTTGAAACCTAGCTATTGTTGAGGATTGAACCATTTACACAGAAGATCGTCAGAGGGAAGAGGAGTTTTTTAAGGCTTTACATAGACTTTGAGGAACTGGGTGGGATCTGTCACAGACCTGACATTATGAGTAGGGCCTGAAATGCAAGCCCCCACTCTCCACCTGGCAGTGCATTTCTTTGTTGCTTTGGTTCCCAATCTAACACAAGTCCCAGTTTAATAGAGTTGTGCTGTTTCAGATAAGGTTTCAGTGCATGAAGGACTTGTTTCTTGGAACCTGAAATTTCCCTTTTCTTTTCATTTCATCCACTGACACAAACTTAGAGAGTTTTTATTCTTTTTATTTTTTTTTGTAACTTCAAAAATAGATTCAAGACATATTGCTGAAAACAATCTAAAATATTCAGTGTTCTCATGTGTGAGCTAGTGTTTAACATTAACTACTGAAAGCCAAGGACACTCTTGAACTATTATAGTCCATGTAAAATCCCTCCTCCAAGAGCCTGGAGGGGAAGAAGAATGGGCTGGGGAGAGAGAGCAGCCCCTTGCTTGGTTCTAGGTCAGAGTGATGGGAGGACACACAGTCAAATTGTAAATTTGTTTCATTTATATTCTTTTACTTTGCTACAAAAATGTTGTGAAACACAGTGACCTCATCCCTCCTTGTCTCCGTGTTCAATCTGAACTAATCATCTCAGCTATCCATCCCAGCCACAGTGTGGGATACGTTTGCATAAATCATTCATCAAATACTTCTGAATAATAAACAAACATGCAAGAGACAGTTCATGGATAATTCATTGAAGGAGCTGTTTGCTGCAAACAGTCAAGGGATCTTTGTGGAAATGATCTAAAAAGCAGGGCCTGACATAAGAAGTCCTGTCTATATTGTTATTGATCTGGCTGGAGGGGACCAGAGAACTACCAACCCTCCCTTAGGGGTCCAGGAGAGTGCAATGAGGGCAGGGCAGTCAGGAGATTTCTTTGAAGCAGACTTTGAATCAAGCTCCATCACAGAAGCGAGTGTGGGCATCAGAATAGCCTACTGGCTCAGCAAGTCCATTCCCCTGCCAACGACAAGTTATCTCCCGTTGGACAGTATAAGTTTCAGTGTTTTTCCTAGTGTTTTCCTAACGGAAATGTCACTTTCATGACATCTCTTAGAAAATTTGCCAATAGATTGCACTGTTGTGGTCTGCCCTGCTCTTTAGCCTACTATTTCCCTCTTAATACTCTTGTTCCCACTGAGATGTTCCCACTGTCCAGCTCTAAACAGTGTGTTGTCTCAGTTGTCATCTCCACCTTTCAAAAACATCTAGGGGTTTTCAGGCCACAGCCTCTCTCAGACTTTGTTTACCTACATGGCACAGAATTATTCTTTTCAGACTTTTCTTAAGGCTTACTCAAGTCAAACCCTCTAGGCTCACAATTTTTTTTTTTTTTTTTTTCTGGTGTTTGGCTTCCCCCCAAACTCTCAATAACTTTCTAGGAATGTGGTGCCTGGGACTCACGGCAGTTCTGCTTACTGTGGATGGCTGCTGATGATAGAGGCAAGGAAAGGTCTTAGTCTAATGTTTTCATGATAGCAACAGGAAGTGTTTCTCTGGAAAGTTTTAGGCTCTGACCCTACCAAATGGTGGTCTGTAAAGACACAGGGAAGAGAAAAGTCAGACAAGGCCTATAGCTCTAGCCAAATCTGAGTACTGAAGATGGGATTATAGCAGTTTGAGATGTGTATTCCTGTAGCCAGTTACTGTGCCAGGAGCAATGCCCCAGTTTACAATCGCTTTATGGAAATTACTTTCTTATCTATGGTAGCATTTCCATCCCACAGCTTTATCAGATATATTGAATGGTCTAGAATGTGGGTCTGGCTGGTCATGCCACAGAGACTGAAGGGTGGAGAACTTCCCATGAGGACTCAATGGTGAAAGATCTAGGGCAGATCCACTGTTTCTCTCCGCCCCCGCAAATTCTCTGCTCTTTGCAAGTGCAGAGAAAAGACTGTTGCTATAGAGACCAGTGGGGAAATGTACATTATACTACGTTTTATATCTTTTTCTAAGGACACCCTTTAATCTGGGCCTGCCTTCATGTATTTTTACAGAAACAATAATGCTAACAAAAAACCCAAGAGTAGCAGTGATATCACATCAAATAATCGTCACTTACTTCTAAAGCACCTCTGCCTATAACCCTCTACTCTGGCCAAGGCACTGGGACATGGCTAGCAATATTAGCCACCTATATGGCATGTGAAAGGATGATAAAACTAAGACAGCAAAAGATGCAACAGGAGGCGGGGGGTGGGTCCTGCATAGGGATAAATAGAGGTTAATGCTTGAGGAAGGACAAAAACAGCTAAATAAAATGTCTTCAGATTTGACTTGTTGGCGGAGGAGGGTCCATTTCATAGCATACAGCACAGCTAGGACTCTGCCATGCTGTGGCATCTCACCATAGGATGTCCTCTGGGACATACTGCACATGTGGGTACCAGTGGAAGGTCTCTGAACCAGAGTGCCCATGACATCCTGAAGTGCTTCTCATGCTACTTAAAGGGCCAAAAGGCACCTGCCCTTTTATATCTCCAGCTGACTGGCAGACTTCACTGCTCCATCTTTCACCAAGACCTCACCTCAATAGCTTTCCTCTTCTTTACCCACCCTACTGCATATAGCTGTCCCACCTTGTTGAGCTCATTTCTGAAGCTCTTTTCTCTTCTGCTGTCATTTTTAAATTTATCCCACCATTTCCTACTTGTCTTTTGTGATGGTGACAAACCCTTTGGCCTCTCAGACAATCTGACCTACTGCATGCTGGGCTTTCAAGGAGACGATGGTCTTTGTGAGACTGCACCATGACAGGGCTGAAACCTTGTCTCCAGTGGCTACTAGCCTGATGGCAGCAGTTCTCCTGGGGATCCTTTAGAACAGAAGCCTATTTAGTCCTCTGGATGTCAAAACAGGCTTTCACTCTGCCTTTCCCACCCTCAATTTATCTTTTCCTTAATTCACCATGACCACTATTTCCTTCCTGATTTGTACTGACCCCATGGCTCAATTAGATTTTCCTCATTATTTATAGTAGCTCCTAGAATGTGTTGAGTTGTAATTTCTTCAGGACTGTGTAGAGCAATGTTCAAAATAAATCTCAGCCCGGTCTTGTTCCAGGGCTGTGACTGATCCTAAGTCAGGTAGATGTACCTTCCTTGTCCTGGAAGTGAATACACCAAAAATGTCAGCAATGGATCACTAATGTTGGGTTTTATAGACTGTAGTGTAGAACAAGGTTGGAATAAAGCAACTTAATTATGCTGGGTCAGACCAACTAAAAGTATATGGTTTACAAACAAACCTGTCCGACTGCTCGCAGCGTCTTTGCAGGATGGATCTCTTGCTACCGACTTGTTCTCAGTCCAGTGCCTTTTAGTGGTTTCTTGGGTTACAAGAAGCTCTGTGCAGTCCTCCTGAATCCCCCATGGGGGGAAAGAATCACCTCTCTTTCCATTGCTTCTTTGGCCTGGCTGTGTGTCTGCTTTTTGCTCCTTTCAGGGTCTCCCAAACTCTGCTCATACTACAGTTCCCATAAAGCTCTTCTCTACTGTTTTACAGCCAGATATGTTCAGCAGTTAGCAGGGAAGAAACATTTCCCCTTTTCTCTGCTGCTTTACCTTGTGCACCCTGTGCAGACATACTGGTAGCCCTCCTCTTTGTTTTCCAGTCCCAGCCTTTTTCACTGGCTAATAGGCTTTTAATGGCTACTAGCTGTGAATAAACAACAGAGACACATACTGTCTGTTGCAGGGGCTGTAAGCACTTTTAGACCCCAAATAATATATGACTATTAATAGAATAACCGTAATGATATAATAAAAGCTAAACAATAAATATGAGAGTTTCTGTCCTCAGGAGCATGATAATCTTACTTAAAAAGCAATTATCATCAGTTACAAAATGCAGACAAAGGACTAGTATTACTTTAATAAGATTACCTGCTTTTTTTCATTTGTTTCTGCAGGTGACTGTAATGCTGCTTCATCTCACTCCCAGCCTGTTTCTCAGGTGCTTCTCCCCCTGAGCATGTGGTAGATCAAGTCAGGCCCTGGGAAGGACACTGAGGCTGGGGCTTACAGCCCTTCCTGCAGATCCAGTACATCTCCATTAGTACTCACTCCTTGCCCTTTGACCATGCCAACTCTTGCCCTCCTCACCCTCTGCACAGCGTTTAATTTTGGTGCCTGATGACTTTGTGCCCAACGTGGCAGAAAAGACAGGAACGGGAGGACATGGACGGATGAGGAAAGCTGATGTCTTTATGGAGATTGAAGGACAGTGGGGAAAATAATTGTAAGGTCAATGTTGTAAAACCAGAGCAGAATATTAGTGATTATGAAGGCACTTACGAAACTTAGCTTTATGCAGCATGCCAGAGAGAGCTGCTGTAGGCTCAATAATGCAGCACATTAGCTGTAGTGTGAGGAATTCTCCTCTAGCTTTCAGGAGCTTGGTAATCCAAGTGGTGGCCAGTGCTCATGCCTTTCTCTCTCCATTTTCACAGCCTCTGGCCTGGGTCTGTGTGGCACATGAGTCCCAGTGCTCGACCACGGGCACATTCAATAGTCATACCCATGGGTGGAGAGTCTGTAGGGAGGTGAACATGTGCTCAGGGGGATGGTAGGGAAGCAGAATGTTACAGCAGCATCTTGAGCAGAAAGTGTTTGTTTATTAGAATGCTATTAGATCAACAGGATCTAATTGGATGTGGATTTTTGCACCTGTTTTAAATTCATATTTCTCCTATTTGGCAAGCTGGCTGAAGAGGGAACTACTTGGTAGATAAATGAAGATGAGCACTAGCCTTGTAGCAGACTGCAGGGCATCTCTATCGGGATGCACTACCTTGGCCTGAGTGTGCATGCTGAATTTGATCGCTGGTGCTGCTCTGTTTCACCTCTGCTTTCCTACCAAATGTGGATGTGGTATTCCTACCCTCTCCAGGGAATCTTCACCAGGGCCAAGGCTCATGTCTTCCTCATATGAGCTACATAAGGAAGATTCATTCTTTCTCCTCTGGAGACAGAGGAAAGGCAAGTAGCGCAGTGTTAAGCTGCTGCATGATCCATATTGCTAAATGCTCAGGCTTTATGTCTCCTCTCCTGTCAGGATCTTCCCTGACAGCTTGAAACCCTCTACAGCTTACCAAGGCTGGGAGGGTGAGGCACAAAAGGGGGATTTGCTGGAAAAGACAGTCAAGTGTAATAGAAATGAACAAAACAACCCTAATAAAAGCAGTCCAGCAGATTACTCAGCTGACTGTCCAGTGACAAGACAAGAGGCATCAGGCACAGATTGAAACACCAGAAATTCTGTCTGAACATAACACTTTTTCTCTGTGATGTTTGTTGAATACTGGAACAGATTGCCCAGAGAGGCTGTGGAGCCTTCAGTCTTGGAGATATTCAAAACCCAACTGGCACGGTCTTGGACAACCTACTGTAGGTGACCCTGCTTGAGCAGGGTAGTTGGACCAGATGGTCTCCAGAGGTCCTTTCCAACTTCAACTATTCTGTGATTACTAGCCACATTAGGCTCATACTATGCCTACCCCTGGAAAGTGCCTCTTCATCTGCCCTGTATCCTCTGTCAGCACTTCTGTTCCATTTTGGTTTGAACAGGGTAGCCTGTCTTCCAGCTCCCAAGTCATTGCAAAGCAAAGCCCAGGTTAATGCCTTTCAATAGCAGACTGCCTTATGCAACCAAGGCTCACACAGCTGAGAAGTGCAGATGGTGAGATTGAAAGACTGATGACAGCAATGGTGATGTCTCTACAGAGATTGCATTAAATCCCAGCAGGGATGAGCACACTGGCCCTGTGTGGGAAGGAAAGAATTGTTGTCCTCTTGTGTCAGATGCAACATGGGAAGAGTAGCTTTCTGCTTCTGCTTGGGAATATATCTGTATATATATGTTGATATAGATAGATAAATATAAATATAAGTATATAGATATAGACATAGTTCTGTTCCAACAAGGGCAATGTCAAGCCTCTGGAGTCTGGAAGACAAAAAATACTCCTCCAGAACTTACTGTCTCATCAGGGCTCTCAACTCAGAACTCACCTGCTCAGCTGCACTTGCCCCCTTACAACAAAAAAACTAGGACTTGCTCCACTATTCTTGGAGACAGTAAAAACAAACCAGGACACGGCTAATAAATAAGACAAATTTAATCATAAACAGTGTACATATTTATAGATAGGGAGGGAGAAACAATTAGAAAGGTGTTGCCCTGGCACCAGGGATAAAAGAACAGTGTATTTTACCAGTCGATAGACAGTACCCGTGAAGAGTGGAGCTGACAAGTGATGATAAGATTTTGACTCTCAGAGGCTAATTTTCACAGACATTCATCATTCTTGGTTTCCTGTCAGATTACAGAATGAACTAGGTCACAGCTCTGACCAGGATACAGCAAGACAGATACAGCCAAGAAGAGAATTTGATGGTGAGGGAGGGATAAGAATATCTGAACACTCTTCTGAGGTATATATAACATATATGCTCTACTCTTAAGTACAGTCCAGGGGCCATGCTCTATCCACAGTTATGCATGCATGCCTCATTCCAGTCAGCGAGAGTGGCAAGCTCATATCTGAGAGAATATACTTGGCTTTAAGGGCATATAGAAGCCTAGCATACCGAGCAATAAAGCCAGAAGTAGGACAGGGAGAGACCTTAAGACAAGGAAGCCTGGACTGGACTGAGAAAAGGAAGAAGTAAATGGCAGTCCCAGGTTTATTTGGCCAGTTCACCCCTATTTAGACAGCCAGCACAAAGCTTCTGTTCTGAAGAACTTCTGTAGTGCAAAGGTTTCCACTGAGGCAACCTTTATCAGATATCGAGTAAAACCATGAACAAAATGACTAGATGTTAACAGAAGACATATAATGGAGCTGGTCCCAGATCAAGAGGCCACATCCATTCAGTTCTTAATTTTGAAGGAAAACCCAATCCTGCCTCTGAAATGGTCTAAGTCAACATGCGAATCTAGTCAGCCCCAGCTGTCACAGGCAGACAGAAGGAACGATTCCTCCAGTGGCCAGCAAGGCAAAGGGTGGCATTTGTACTACGATGTTCAGAGTTGGTATGGCTGCCGTGAGAAACAATACCACACCAGGCTTGCAAACCAGTCAAATGTATTGGCTTTTTACAGTACAATTTCACTTTCAATCAGTGTACATATTATTTAGATTTACAGCTGAAACACACCTTTTATTTCTAAAAATTAGACACTTTTCATTTCAAACACACTTGCCATCTGGTTTTGCTAGGAAACCACCCCCAGACAATAAAAAAACAAACCCAAACCAAAATCAATAATACAAAACAACATTCTTGTCAATGCCAAATTACAGCTGTCCCAGCAAACGTAAAAACAAGACCTTCTGAATGCAGGTTGCAGAATCATGTGTTTGTATACAGAGTCCACTCCCAATCTAGGAAACCTCAGTAAGATTGTTGTCCTTAGAAATGTAAGTCCCATTTTTTTAGAGGAGTGCTCCACGCATGCATGCAAAAACATACACAGATGCGCACACACACACACACACACACACGCACGCACACACATACACATCCTTGCTCAAGGAATCTCCTGCCCCACAGCTGCACCTCCAGTACTGCCCTATGGTATCTTTCTCTCTCTCAGCAAGAGCTGCACACTGGGGTAGCTGTTAATGCCTTTTGTGCATTATTGACCTACTGTCTTTGTAGGGATGAGGTTGAAATTTCTTTATTTCTCAAGTCTGTGTTCTTTAGACAAAAAGGACAATGAAGAGGAACTACTTTACAAAGACAAAGAAATGCAGTCACATATCGGGCATATGATTTTTCCCAGTCATTTACAAGAACAATATTATTTACATTCATGATTCAGTAGAACCCTCAGGAAGAGTTATCCTTTTGCCATGCTGGGCATTCTCGATTGGATGAACCCAGTGAGCCCATTCTGGGCTTCTGCAGACCGTTTTTCTTTAAGGCACTACATATGGATGACAACTTCAGAGAGACTGGCTAGCCACCTTCACTGGATAGTGCATTTCTCCCTCTCCCTTGATTGACCTTCCCTGAGAACTTTTGATTTGATATATTTCAGATCGCTGTTAACACTTGGCCGGCGAGCAAAAGGAGAGATCATGCCATAGGCGTCCATCTCCTTGACTCGGCGCATTCGGAAGGATTTCTGTTGGAAAGTGTCACCATACTGGATGGAGATTTTTCTGTGGAGGGCAGGGCTCATCTCATGAGGTAGCTTGGCCATGCTGAAGAGGACGTAGAACATCTCATCCACGTTGGTGTTCTTCTTGGCTGAAACTTCAAAGTAAGCACAATTTTCATCACTGGAGACGAGGTTCTCACCTTCGTCTGAACGCACCTTGCGGAAGATTTCACTGTGGTCATTCTTGTTGCCACAGATCACCATGGGGAGGTCAGCTGATTCCTTGGTCTTATTCTTCAGGCAGGATTTGACCTCAAGGATCTGTTTCTGGAGTCTCTTGACCTCGTCGAAGGATTCTCTATTGTCCAAGCTGAACACCAGAATGAAAACATCCCCTGCAAATGAAAAGGGAAACCATAAAGGTTTGTTCATCGCTGCCTTTGTCAGAGGAGCTAACTTTAAAAAAGCGGTAAGTTTGCTGCCATTGCCTCCCCCACATTTTTTCCTGTTTGGTCCTGTTTGTCTTTTGAATCTCTTCACTCTGAGGTACTTTAATCCCAGTTCTTCTTCTAATTCAACTCCCTCCTCCTTTCTGTAGTGTTGTGGAAATGACTTATGGCTGTGATGTTACTTCTAGCATATCCAAGTATGTGTTTCTAGGTTGCACTGGTCTTGCTGCTATTGCCTATTTATATTGTCGTTTGTAAGTTTCTACCTCAGCTCTGCAGCACTGCTTTTCTTTTTTATTCCTTTCATCTGTATCCCTCTCTAAAACACAGTGTGTTCTGATACTAAGAAGACTGGAGAACCAGTAGCCACTCAGCCTTGATCTTTTGATTGTACAAGACAAGAAGCAACACCTGAACAGAAGATTTACATGTAGTCAGTCCTGAATGCCTGAGTCAGGCTTGAGAGGTTTCCCAGTGTTCAGTGCTCTGCTGCCGTTTCATTTGCTCAAGAGAAACAGACCATGGAAAAAAAGAAATGTATAAATAACACAGATCCCCTGGCATTTCCTTTTGACATTTCCTGACTTACAATTCATTTTGCAAATATAAAATAACGCAAATCATTGCCTGTTGAATGGCATTCATGTAGAACGTGCTAAGAGAGCTTTCAGGGACAAAAGCTTGCATCCCCACACCAGAAATCAGCACTAGGACCCCATACAACACAGACTATAGCCTGGTCTGATGTGAACCTCATGTTTCACTGGCTAGTCAGAAGTGTAGATAGCAGGTCCGGAAAGTAGTTTTTTCGTGAGCTGTGGCTGAATACATCTCCACCGTCACTTTCACAGTTAAAGAATACATCACCTCACGACAGGAACTGCTTGGCAATGAGAACATTTAAAATAAGCCCACCATTTTCCCTTTTTCCTCTCTAATTAATTTGATTAACTATAGGCTAAGGAGAAAGGCTAAAAGTAGACACAACCTTAGAGTGATTTTTTCCACTGGAATTTCAAATCAAAGGAATCAAACTGGAACTTTTAAGAAAAAAATCTTTGAGCTTTTCCTGTTTTGAATTCCTTTTCTGTGCATTTTACATTTGCTTTTCACTGCTTGTGTCTTGTAATGACAGGCTTCTTTTGCCCCTTGCTGCTCTTTATGCCTATGAGGTTTTATTCAACCACTCATTTGTGACTGCAATAAGAAATACTCAGTCAGGAGGAGATGGTAGCAGAGGAGGGAAATAAACTAGGTAGGAAATCCTGATTTCATAATTTCATTCAGTGAACTCCTTTGTGGGACCTACAACATCTGGAGCATCCCAGCCATGAAATAACTCTCAAGAGAGGTGTATGTTGCAACAACATCCAATGGTCCCTTTAGCTACCTCCCAAATGCTTCTTATCGCCAAAACCCAGTCATCTTAAGGCTACAGTTTTCAAGCTAATGTCTGTTGTTACTATCTTTCACTCATCATTCCCCATCTGCAAACCTTCCTCCACTTTCTTACCTGTCAGGATAGAAAGCCTCCTCATAGCAGGGAAAGGGTGATTCCCAGAGGTGTCCAGGATGTCCAGCTGATACATGTCTCCCCGAATGTTGTAGACCTTGCGGTGAAAATCCTCAATGGTGGGAGTGTACTGGTCCTCAAACCGGCCATTGAGAAAGCGTGAGACAATGGAGCTTTTGCCTACTCTGGAGGCTCCCAGGACTACCATGCGGTATGAGTTCTTGGCTGGCACATTCAGGGTGCAGTTTCCACTGGCCACAGTCTTCATCATTGCTTGCTCCTGAGACAGGAAATGGCAGAGTTGGAGGAAAGACCAGAAACTAGGTGGAGGACACAGCAGAGCAGCTCCTTAGCACAAGCTAGTCAAAGAGCACCCTGTATTTCTCCCTTGTGTAAAGCAGAATGCCTGGTCCTGGTTAGCAGATCAATGGTCCATAAAAAAATCTTTTCACTGGAAATGGCTTCATTTTTTCAGTCTTGTTTCCAGGGAGTGGTTTGTTTGTTTGTTTGTTTTTTAAAATCATATCAAAATGAAGACATTTACACTGAAAAGATTATGTTTTTGAATTGTATTTTGCTATTTTTGTTAAGCATTAAGGGCTAATTTTATCAGCTGTGCCTGAACTTGGGCACCAGGTTCCCTCTCACCATCTGTGTCACTTAGACATTACCAGATTTTACAGTAGAACTTGGTTGTCCTTTAGATGCATAAAGACAGAGGTCAGATCTCCCAATATGTTTCATCCACTGCAGCTGCCATTAAGACCTGGACCACTTTGGGTGCCTAAGTAGAAACTGTTTGTGATACTAATTTTCTGACACCAGCCAGAAATCAGACAGACTACAAGAATCACATTTGACATTAGTGGTAGCTAGACATCTCAGTGACTTTAAGTAAATGGTCTGTCCCACACAACCTATATTGCCAGTGCAGGGAACTGGAGGCACAAAATAGCATTGGCTGATGATAAATTCAAAGATCTTCACCTTCAATAACCTTTTGCAAACCAGATTTTAATCTAATTGTTTGGTTGGGAACTCCCTATGAACAAACTATCAGTATTTCAAATACCATTGCCTTGCAACAGAATAGCTGGCAGTGGACAGCTTTGCAGAAATGCCCATTTCATGGAAGGTTCAGTCTTTATACATATGCAGCTGTTCTAGGTATCACAGTTTTTGAGGGTGCTAAGTACAGGCAGAAGAAAAGAAGGACAGCCATGTAACCATCAGACAATACTTCCGACCCTTGACAAGTAAAATGAGTCTCAAGACCTTGGAGATCACATTTTGATGTAGTGCTCAGGTACAGGAGACTTTGATAGGAAAAGAAAAGATGAAATGAGGATTGCGCAGCCATTTTTCATGTACAAGTGCAAGTGCATTGTGCCCTGAAAGGAAAAATATTACTCCAGTGTGTGGAAAGCTAACTGTCAGATCAAAGCAAAGAAGGCACATTTTGGACAGAGTTTATTTTAGTTATTAGGATCTTATTAAAGAAAAATCAAGTTCCCACTATGTTGCTTATTTAACTTAGGTGTTGTTTATTTAATATTACAATTTGAGCACTCTGTGTACACTGGAAGATCATTTCTCAATCCAGACTTGGATTCCTGTTTTTCTCTTGAGCAAATTTTATCTCCCAAGCTTTTATGTAGCTGATACTTATCTGAGTCAAAAGCGTAAAATCTTTTACTTTGTTTAACATGTGCAAAGTACCAAAGCAGATACAGCCGGTGCTAAATAAAGAAGCCAGCATCCTTACAAGTGCTGTACTATAGCCCAAGGCAACAACAAAACATTATTATTTATTATTATTGCTATCATTTGCTGCACCCTGGCAGCATGTTCAGCCCCATATAAAGCACAGAAGAAAATGCAATGTTTTCTTTAGGGAAACTTTTACACTCTAAATTAAATTCAGAGGAGAGTACAGTACAATATTAGAGGCCAACAGTAATGTCAGATTGTAACTTCGCACGCACACACATACACACACACACACACACACACACAGAAGTACAGGCCTGGTACTATAGGTGAGAATGCTATAGCAGGATAGACAGCAAGGAGCATGCCCGGTATTTGGACTGGACTGTATGTTTTGTATAGGACAGAACACATCATTAGTGCAGAAATACCACATTTCATCTCTGAAACAATGCTGTCATGTCCACTGGCTCTGTCCTTTCCCCCATAGCCAGTCCGGTACTGTCTTGCTTCCATGGGCCAGTCAAGTGGTGACAGAGCTGCTCTGGGATAGTTCCTTAACTCCCTTGAGCTTTATTTAGCAGACAGAGAGAAGCAGGGAAATAGATTTTGTGAGAAAACCCTCGAACTTCTCTATGGCCCAGGTTCAGTATTTAAAAATGTGTCAGCTCTTCCAAGTGAGTTGAACTGGTATAGCTGCATGAGAGCAAGTGGACTATGTTGATTCACACCTGCTGAAGATCAGTTTTGTACAACTTGCTGCAGGAGCATCTGGGAGTGAACATGGATATGTTTTTTAAGCAAGCATCTTACCTGTCCTGTACAGAACCTGCACAATGGGGGGACCTGATCCTGTTCAGCACCTTTACAAGCCAGAATCCAACAAATTATACTACTGACTGACAGGTAAGCACCGAGCTGCGAACAATTACAGAAATACCCATCACACAGCAAAGGAGATGAACTGTGTCATTGCACCTGCTTGGAAGATTATTTTTGCACCTTTAATTCAGTCCCTCTAAGAGGCACTTCTGTCCTCTACCTTGAATTAAATTGCACTGTCTTGAATTTCAGTTAATGCCATTTTACAGTGAACACCTAGGAGAAAGACTTGACACCATCACTGATCCACAGATGGGGAAAGTAAGGCACAGGGAAGCTGGGGACCACCCAAGATCATACAAATAAGGACCATAAACAGACTCCGGGACTCCTATCGTACAAACTCTTTCTCCTTTCCACCTTTCTTCAGCCTTGCATTTCTGGTCACTAAATCACACTGCCTCCCATCCCCATTAAAAACAAAACCTTATTGACAGATGTGTGTTTGTTTCGGGACACTTTGCCCTAAAGATGTACATGCACTGAGGAGGAAGAAGGGGTGTGAAGGCATCCAAAGTTTAAGGTATTAAATAGCCACTTTATGCTGCCCTCATTCTGTCTGTCAAGGCATTCAGTCAAGAAGATTCCTGTACTTTCCTGACTGCATTTCATTTCACATGGAGTTAAAAGATGCTTTTCAGCACTTTGATTCCTAGAGTTGCTACTCATCTCATCACCTCTGCTGCAAATCTGACTCAAAGTGTGCTGTTGAACCAGGAGCTTAGTTTTGTATTTTGTGCTCTCTCTTCTTATCCCCCCGCTCCAGTTTCTCCCTAGTTGAATACAATCTTTCTTATTCCTTCCTCTGAAATGGAGAGAAATTTCAACTCTCATACCCGGGGTGGTGGGGGAAGCACAGGGGACTTGTGTTGCAAAAGATTAAAGACAGAAGAAAGGAAATAGAAAAGCACCACATGTTCATGTACTAAATAAAGTAAAATCAATCTGAAGAGAATGAGGAGACAAACAACCTCCAGCTGGCTTTAATCTACATCTTTTCCTTCCAGTTTGTTAAATGCTTAAGTATAAATTAATTCCCATTGGTACCTTTTGGTTTGTGTGCTGGCTTGATGGTAGAATCTTTACATTAGTATTTTATATCACAGAGATTTCAAAATGTCATAGAAATGCAGGCAATGAGCATTATCTCCACTTAATAAAGGAGAAGGCTCAGGCATACAGAGAGTGCTGAAACAGCTCTCCAAAATCAGCATTAAAACCCATTTCTTTTGATTCCCTGTGTCTCCTTCTACCTGCTAACCACTACGGCTTGGTTTGCAGACACACTTCAGACTGAATGACAATACACCTGCTTTTGCATGCTCTGAAGAGTGCTTGTCTAAATTGCAGTGAGGTGCTGACAAATTTGATCCTGAGCATCTAGAGAGAGATATCTAAGGAATAGATTCTTCATTCAACCTGCCTAAAGCTTTTATACCTTAATTTTCAATCCTCCCATAATGAGATGTCATGACATCTGGGTATGTTCCCTACCTGTCCCCATCCATTAGTAGCCTTTTGAAGCACCTCTCTTGTGCTCCACAGTTTTCACCTACTGTTTGTGTTTCTGCTTACCATCCCTATGTAATTCACTGCATCCAGCTAAAAAAGACATAGGCAGAAGCAAACTGTACCATACATAACGGACCTTCCACTTGTGTGTCACTGCTAGCATCCCCTGAATTTTCATGCACACAAATGTTACTCCTGTGGGATGTTTTTTTCTGACTGTTATCCCAAACTACATGCTACTTTCTTACCTCTCTTTCTTTGAAGAAGTCCTGGGTCTTGGTGTAGTCTGATGAAGCTGATGGTTTTAATCAGGGGTGGCTGCTGCTGTAAAAGGTTGTTGTTCTCTGTATCCCACGTTGCTGCTCTGGGCTTAGTTCTTTACCAATATTTTCTGGGACCTTAGCAGGATTGGGAAGGACTGCAGGACTGCAGGGGACGGTCCCCCATGGATAGTAATTACTGGATCAGGCGACTGACATGAGCTCAAGACGGGTTTCAGAACCAGTGATAGCTTTTCCCTCTGACGAGATGAGCTCTTCTCCTGACAGCCTCAGTTCAAGAGGAGATGCAGAGTGTCTCCCACTCCCACTGTCTTTTCTTGCAAGTTGTGCTTCTCAGGCTCCACTGGGTGAAAAGGGTCTCTGGAGCGACACCTAGTCGTACAGCGTTGTGGGTGCATCTGTCTGGCCCACCCTGCCTCTATGCTGCCTCAGACCCTATGGGGAAAAATCATGGGGGGCATGGAAGTTGTCTATGGCAGTGGGGCTAAACCTATGCTTCCCTGAGTCTTACCTGGCACTCCCCTGCCACTAGCTTGTTTTTTTCTGATCTGAGATTTGTTTAAAAATGTTCTCTTTCCAGGTGAAAAGGGGCTTTTCTTTACATTTGCCAGTTACGTGTTTCTTCTTCCCTCCCTGCCTTTCTCTCTCTCTTGCTCTCACTACTGGCAAATTGCAGATTTTCCTTCTGTAGGACTCACTGATAATTGGCTCAACTCCTCCCTTGTAGTCAGTGTCAGACAAGGGAAGGAGGGGTGCTGAGGGGGTGGGATTTTGTGCCTATTGAAAAATCTTTTCTTTTTTCCTTTAAACAGAAAGTTGATATGCATTCCAGACTGCAAATTCTCCATCTTTCCACAAGAGATGTGTACATATGTGTGTGGGGGGGATGAGTTAGTATATGTGTGTAACAGAGACAGAGACTTCATTTACTTTGCAAGCTGTAAATTCATAAGCTGTTCCTAAAAGCTCTTTACTTCTGTGCTAATATTTTCTGTTAGACAGAAGTGAACTGACTCATTTCCCGTGTAAGGGCTTTCTGTCCATAATTCCTGTAACTCTTTTGCCGTATGGAATATTTTCTCTTGTTCCCTCAACCTCCATGACATTATGTTAGGAATGCTGGTTGGCTTTGATCAAGAAATAAGGAAACTCTGTAATTCCTATTATTTTATTAATATTTAAATAAATAGAAAACTAAATTAGAGTTGGGTAATAATGTTTGGGTTTGGTGAAAAACAGTGAAGAAAAAGGTCAGACAAAGTGAAACTAGGGAGCACTGGTGGGGAGCAAAATAAAAGAAACAAAAAAAATAGGATGAATTCAGGGAGCTTGATTCAACTCCAAAGTAAATATTGTTTGCAATATATTTGACCATTTATTGACTCCAATTTTTCTTCTGTTTGAACTGAAGTTATAGTTTAGATCTACAAAGCTGTTTTGAAAGAAGATATCAAAGAATTTCAATTTGACAGTGTTGAAATTAACTATTTCAACATTTCCCACTTACAACTTTTAATCAGAAAAAAGAGGAAGAAAAATACTTTGAGATTTTGAAGATTCTTTGGCAATAAAAAAATAGAAAGGAGAATGATCTCCCTAATCCACATATAGTTTCAGGTCTCTCAAAATACTCTCTCTTTTTCTTTAAGCCAATTTACTCTTCTTTGAACAAAAAGATTCTTGCCACCACATCAGGAAGTGTGCCTCATCTTGAGACAACCCTCCCGCCTGGAATTCCTGCTATTTTACAAAGAACTCCTTACACTCTTTGCTTTTTTTCCTCCATGCAGCAAGATCACCTTCTCTGCACACCACAGCTCAGCCTCAAAGCACAGTGAGATTTCTGTTGTCATCCTCAGAATAACAGTTCCTTCCTTAGCCCATGTTCAGGCATTATGCATGAGCACAACTGTCTATGTCGAGTGCCTCTAGCTTTTATGTCTCCACTGCAGTATCTGCCTCTCCTCTGCCGGTGCTGCACAGTGGTGATCAGCAGCTGTTGACAAGGATGCCATGTCTGTCAGTATGCACATGTGCACATCTCTCTGTGCAGGCAGAAATTGAATGCCGCAATACAGGCTATGAGGTGGGTCCTGCTATAACAGAAGAGAGCTGTTTGTGAGAAGCAGCAGCTCCTACCAAGGTTATGCCTGAGCAGGAGGGGGATTTGGGACCCTCAGGCTAACAGAGGCAACACAACATTGATCACATTTAGGAAGCGACATCTCCTGGCTTTTCCCCAGTACAGACAGCTTTAAATTTGGGAAGGATGAGCATAGCTTGGCACAACACCATTGAAATAGTGCTGACTTCTTCCAAGGGTTACTGAAGGGAACTGGTGATGAGCCATAACCTGAGCTCAGCTTTTTTTAGAACACAATACTAGGACTCTTTCATCAGTTCCTGAATCTTTTCTCTTTGGCACAAAGTAGAGTAGCCATTTTATGGCTCAGACAATTTTTTGAAATAAGATATGATGTTTTTCATTGCTAAGTCATTGGTTCAGGCCAAACCTGGATCAGTATGGACCAAGAGCTGCCATCTTCTGGTGGCTGGTCAACTGTATATGCAGCTTATATTCAAACAGCAAGGGACCTGAATCCCAGTATCATTGCCATGGGAGTAATTGCTGCTGGCAGAATTAGCAAAGAGGTCAAGTCCTGTTGTGCTACAGAGAATAAACTCCACTTTCATCTGTATAGCTGAAATACAGAGTGCACAAGTTCTCTGCCAGAAAAAAAAAGAAATGTAGTCATCATAAAGACCATCTCATCTGCTTGGGATCTCAGCCTACTCAAGTCCTTTTATAAACCATGTTCAAAAGACTTGCCTAGCTGGCTTCACCAAGCCCACATTCACACTGAGCTATCTTCTCCAGCATTTAAATTAGCCAATCAAGTTCCTCAAGTTATATCAAAATAGGAATGTACTTGACTAGGCACCTTGGTTTTATTTGATCTTTCAGCAAATGGCTAGTAAAATAATAAATTACTGTTGAAGTAAGCCTTCGAAACATAATTGCCAACTATGACCCTTGAGACTGCTTGAGGGCTGTTGCTGTACTTTTTTTGTTTGCTTGCTGTGTTTTTCTGGTGTGTTTGCAGTTCAAGAGTTGACAAAAGGCCAGGATTTCATGCCTTCTCTCAGTGCTCAGGAGACCAGAGATCAAAATTCCCTGCTTCTCCAAGACTCCTGAGGGACCCTTGTGGAGAAGTCAGTTTAATTCTTTTCTGTACCTGCCCCCATCTGAGAAGTAAGGATGACAGCACCTCTTTGTTTTTAGTGTTACAAAAGGAATAAATGGATCAGAGATGATGTGGTGCTCTCCTATTTTGATAAGGAAGGCCTTATAAGTACATTAGACATGTAAGTAGTGATCCAGATCATGAAGTCACAGAAGTGAGCAAAGAAACTAAAGTTACATTGAGTTGTAGTGCTGTGATATTGTTTTCTGTAAGTACAATTGCTGTCGTACCTCTGTGCATAGGCAGGTAGTTCCCAATGGAACGAGTCAAAGCCATTGTCAGATAACAGAAAATATTTCCCATCTCAGCATTTTTCTCTAGCTAGTCAGAGACTATCAACCTTTCTTAGAGCTTACAGATATTTAGCAATTTAAAAGCCAGTCATACAATGAATTACTCTTTGGAGGCATTTCCTTCTCCTACTCCCCAGTTTATAAAGAAAGCCTCAGCAAGTAGTCTAGATAGGGTTTTAGTTGGTTAATGCAATCACAGAGGATTACAGGCTGCAGCTGTAGAGAACCACCACTCCTATGAGGAGCTGTGCATACCCCTCTGGGTGACACTGGCCATGGCTTGTGGTGCAGTCCTGCAGGCTGGGCATCAAGTGTAAGAGAGACAAGAGAAATGGAACACGTGGCAGATGGCTAAACAGCATGTTTTATATGGGACTAACTGAAAGGAAGTGACTTTGCTCTATATACTGGATCAGAGGCAGAGACTCATTAACATGAGCTGTTGTCTCTGAGGCTGGCGTGCGGGTCCTGTTGGCTCATCCACAGGGCTGCCTTAGCTGCAGAAGATGTTGCAGGTGCAGCTGTTGCTGGTGGACTAGACAGCTGTGCTTATTTTGGCTTTGCTTAGACCATGGGTGAACAGAGAAGGAAGACCTGAGAGGGCAAGTCAAGGGAAGAGGGAGAGAGGTTGCAGGGAGAGGCTGTGTAGATTTACAGATGAACAGGGAGGGAGAAGGGAAAAATACTACTGACTTGCCTAGCGCCAGCTTCCTGGCTCCAAACACAGGTGAAGACCAAAAATGAAGTGACTTGCTCTCTGGTGGGACACACAAACTGGCAAGTGCCTCAGAGCAGACCCCTCAGAGGAGCTCCCTCCTCTCTGCAGAGAGGTGCAGCCTCCTCAGACCAAACTGACAGCCTTCTCATTGGGGTCATGGGGCCAACTCTCCTGGGCGGTGCACACACAGAGTGATCACCACAGCACCAGGATCTATGACTGCATGGGCTCATGGGGCAGTGCATCACTGTCATTAGTCTTTTACACCTTCTGCAGCCCCAGGTACTGGGCACGGCTGGAGACTGAAACTGATGTGATGGGCTGATGCAGCAGGACCAATCTGTTTCTCTCTGCCTTAAGGAAAATGACAGGAATGACAATCGCATGCCATTCAGCTTTGGTCAGAATTAGTTCAAGACAAAAGATGTTCCAAGGCTTTTGTCTCCTCTTCAAAAGCAAATGCAAGAGAGATTAAATATTTAAACCAGCTTTTCTCTCTCTTTTCCCATTCATTTTCATTCCCCTCATTACTCAGTAAAGCAGGCTCATTCTTCCACCCCCTCACCTTCCCTCCCTCCCTCCCTCCTACATTCATTCCTCCTGCTTGGTACCCCTCCCTTCAAGCAATGCTGAAAAGTTATTGTTCAGGAGTCAGTAAACTGCAGGTTCCAAGCCATATTCTGAACTGCAAGTAGATTAGCAGCCATGAGTATTACTGTCCCTGCATTGTCTTCACCCCCTGGCATTTAAACTTGGTGAAGGGGTCTCCGGTGGTCTTACAGTAATTGAGAAAATAAGTGATAATCATCAGTTATAAATGAGAACAGCAATACCTGGGATTCAGAGGCAGCTGGAGAAAGCACACATTTGAGGAAATGGTGGCCTGTCTTATATTCCTGGTCAATTCACAAAACTTGTTTATGACTTTGTGTAATTTCTCAGTGTCCCAGGGTGCAAAATGGGTTAATAATATTTACTCAGATCCCTGGAAAATGGAAAAGCAGTGTTATGAAGAACATCCAAGTCACCTGTTATTTGCTGTGTTTGCTATGAATCATTTTTTAATTACATTTTTAATGAAATATTTTTGAGAAGATTGCATTTCCAGTCTCCCTCCTTTCCTTTTGCCAATAAGAACACATCATGTCCAGGTTTCCTCAGCAGACACACATGCACCCTTTCATTCTTATCCCACTATTGAAACTTTTAAAAGCTTTCTCCATCTTTGCAAAATTACTAATAAGCAAAATTAAAGCTGAAAAAATATATTCAAAAAGCTTCAGGGTAGAACACACACAAAAAACCCCCACTGTTAAGTAATTTCTGTACCTTCAGTGATTACCAAGAGGGGCTGGTTTATAGTCTTCCAGGCCCTGATGGAGGAAAAGCGACCCCCACCAAATCCATGTAGCCTATGATTCTGTTTGAATTGAAGGACAAGTCATGTACTCACCTGACAATGACTACAGAGTGCTGTATCAACCCTTAAGGAAGGAGTGGGTGTAGGTATAAATCACGACATTCAGTCTCTGTTCAGCATTCTATTTCTCTAGGTGCTCCTGGACCCTGTGTCCAGACAGATAGCTGTATGCCTAGGATGGAGTCAAGGTACATCTCTCCTGCCACTGACCTGGATCAATGATGCTGGTACGAAGGGGTCCATCCAGAAACTCTCTTCTGGCTGATACCGTCCCAGTGCTTCTAAAAGAGAGAGAGGGAAAATGATCCCTTTTTGGCCATTGCTATAGCTGTTTCCCCACTGCTGTTACTTGGCCTCCCAAGATATGCCCTCACTTTTCCCCTTTTACTATCTATCTGCTCTGTCTTTCTTACCTGCAATGAAGATGATTGTCACTAGGTGCCTGTGATGGGAATATGAAGAACTAAGGAGAGCAGAGGAGCAGGAGGAGTTGGGAAAAGATGAAGAGGACTGGGGAGGAGAGCACTGTAAGCCTTCACAGAAAAATCTCTGAAAAAAAGGATAATGAAAGCTCATTAGATACAGCTGAAAACAAAGACAAAACAAATGGCATAGAAACAAGAAGAGATGCATGAAAAATGCATGAAACATAGACTGACAAGCCAGAGCCCTCTGTAGCACACGTGATGCTGCCTGTGACCAGCAATTCTATTTTGGTTCCCATTAAGAAGTGGCTGTTATAGCCCAGGCAAATCTGACTCCTGTCACTATATGTGGGATCACCTTGGTCCATATAATCACACATGTTCGGAAGCCCTGCTTGCTTTGCAAGCTGAGGAACTGTACATGGTTGGGAGGCTGGTGAGGACAAAAAATTGCTACTCTAAGAATCTGGTTTCTCACACCTATCCCAACACCACCAACCCCTTCCATCTGTACTTGTCTCTCCAGGAAAGAGATGGAGGAAATTCCTCCATAAAACTTGAAGATCTTTACAGACAGGTCCTCCTAGCACAACTCCACCAATATCATAGTCTTTTTGTGCCTGGGAGACAGACTTCTCTAAATCCCACCTCTGTTCATTGAAGCCATGGTGTTGGACTGCACAACCACAAGCTAATTGCTTTGATGATTCCCTTGATCATCTTCCTGGAGTCAGAGCCTCAGGACGAAAACTTTCTAGTACTAAGATGTTTTCTTTGGCTGCCTCCCTGAAGCTGATAGGACTGGCTTTACATCTGCATGACTCCACACAGTTTTTATATGGTACTTGGTTTCACTGTGATTACTTACAGCAAGAACAACATGGGGATGATCCGTATGAATTAGGGCACTGTGTCCTCTGTACAGGGTTAATTACGACTGTGCCCTCCTCTTCCTACTGGACCAGTCCTATGCTAGAGTCTATGCAATTACAATAGCTGTTCTTTTCTTAATGTTCCTTTCATTAAGAAAATAAGGAATTTTGGGGGATTGAAAAAGGCCTCATTCCTTTGATTTGAGAGATATTATACACCTTTATTTATAAACAAAGGAAGTCAGTGAATGAGAATAATTCCAGGGAGAAGAATGGGTGAGAATGACAGATTGTTCTTTTATATTTCTTTTTGTTCTTTTTCTGTTTTCGCCTCTCAGAGGACTACAATCATGTACTCACGATTAAATCCATTATAATAATGGTAATACTATGTTCTCTTAGTGTAACTTTTACTAATATCTCCACATGCTCTGCAAATATCGGGGAAGCTAGGCTAGTCCCTCCTATGGAGCAGGAACATAAATATTTTATCAGTTTACAAATGGGAAAACTGAATGTTCAGAGAAGTTTAGGTGATTAGTCTAAGGTGACTCAGGGTGAGTTTCTCCAGATATGAGCTCCCCCTGCCCACTGCAGACTAACTGGAAACTGAGCAGCCATCATTAATGAGCTGCTGAGCCTGAGCTAATCAGCTCTGTTGAGAGATTATATAGCTTTTGGCCAGTTTGAAGCACAGGCAGAATGAGTTGTATCTGTATACAAAAGACTATGCAAATAATAGCCTCCAGGCAGCAAGCCTGGAAAGAAGAGTACTCATCTCCTCTTCCCCAATACTAGGCATTAGCTATATGGCCAGGAGGTGACACAGCACACAGAGACATAGGTATAACAAACACTCAGTGCAGAGTGCCAAAATCTTCCAGGGAGGTTTAGTTAATGGACATATTGAGAACCTCATCTGTGTCCTTGAAAAAAACAGAGCACAAAGCCACTTTGGCCCAGTTTTTATAAGGGCAGTGTTGCCAGCTACAATTGCTGCACAAATATGTATCAGATCCTCAAAATCATGAAACTTACTTAAAAATTGCAAGATTAAAACAGAGAAGAGGAGCAAGAGAAAGAAGAAAGCTCTCAGGTTGCTGCAGGGTCAGATTTTTCTCTGCAGCTGAAAGGACTGGCATCTTACTTTTTAACTAAAAAACCCCCCCAAAACAGAGCTCTGACTAAAACTTCTGTATTTGCATGTATTTACTGACAGGGGCAAATTTCAATGGGCTCCTTTAAATAATATGAAATTGGAGAATTTTCCTGAATCAGCCTGGTTCCTCTATCTGCAAATCTGACGATGATCTGGAATCTGAGTCTGGGTAAACATACAGGTTCAGATTTTTCAGCGTCAGCTACAAATAGCTCTATTTGTATGGAGCCAATACTGCCACTGCCTACCTCCTTAAGGGCAAGTTTTCAAGGCAAGGACAATCCACCCTGAACTTTTGGCTTGATCCTCTGCACAGCATAAGCCCCGGAGTAACACCAGTCATTTTTTGCAACAAGCCTGTGTTCTCTGGTCAGGCTGGAGGCTGTGCTAGACTGGCACCCTAGTTTTAACAATATAAAAAGCTACTATTCTGATATGAAAGCATATCAAAGTCACTCTTACTCTGGTGTAAATGACTAAGCAAGCTGCTGAGCCACAGGAAATCAGACCCAAGGCATTTTCTATGTGTTTGTTCTGGCTGAAGGCTCAGAGAACGTGTACAGAAGTATAAATTTACCTATTACCTTCTCCATGACTCTATATGCTCCAAGCCTCTCTCCGTTCAAAGGAGCTTGTCCCTCTTCAGACAATTTCACAACAATCCAATTAGCAACAAAACTTTCTGTCTTCAGTGCCGGATGAGACTACCAGATTATTAGAGGCTCCCATTGGCTCTGACCTGTGCTTTACTTAAAAGCAGAGGGCAACTACATCTGTGAAATGAACAGAAGGGACACATTTAATTACTGGCAAACTAACCCATCAGGATTCCCACTCCTGATAGTGCTGGAGTATAGAGAAAAGGGCCTGTGATTTACATGGCAGGTGGAACAAAGAAAGGGAAGGGAAGAGAATAACTCCAAGAATTTTTTCACTGCTGGAAATCACTGCTAATTGGGATAGGATGCAAAAACTCAGTTGCTTCATCTGCCAGCCCTTTTCATGCAGTACAGACCTTACCCACTTTGCATTTTTGTTCTGTCTCAAGGATCTGACCCTTTTACTAAATTGTATAGTTCTATATATTGCCCTTTCTAAGGAAAGGGGAAGGGGAAGAACAAAAGGAGTTCAGATTTTTTCTTTATTGTGCCTGAAGGCAGTTTATATAAGTACCTGGAAATAACAATTTCTCCTTATTAGTCTCTTCGAAAAGCACTTAATGCTATTTTAATCTCACAGAAAGGAAACCAGGCACAAAGGTTCATGCCACACTTGCAGTCCCTTTGGCTAGTGAGAGCACAGGCTCAATGCTGCCAGTGAGGACAGGAAAACAAATTCAGCAGTGAAGCTAACACACTTGGGATGCTGAAGTGAAACTGCTGAAAACTGTTCATGCTGGCATGGTGACTCTTTGGTGGCACAAGGGCAACAGGTGCATATGCCTCCCAGAGTCCTTCAATCTGTCCCACCAATGGAGCAAAACATTTGCTGTTGGTGGATCATTCCAGGGTGTGCTCCCGCTACTTCGGAACCATGACGTTGTACAGATGGGGAGACTGACGGGAAGAATTAGGGATGGAAGTTGGCATAGCAACCTCAGGCTCTGCAGTTTCAGGCTTATATAACCACAAGCAGGTTGGGAAGGTGTGAAAGGGCACTTCCCTCTTCTCACACGCACAAAGCCTCAACAAACCAACACTTCAAATCCTTGACGGTTAAGCAGAAATCAGAAGTCTGCCAGAGATAGGAAGGACCTCCAAAGCACCCTTCACCCTATCCTTGCCCATCAGGGGACACACAGGCCTGTCTTGAGAGAGGTTATTAGGTCAGTGTTCTTGGCCACCATCAGCATTCAAGCAAAGGTGCCTTGACTACAGAGTGCACTACTAAATAGGAATTATAACACCCTGACAGCTGTGCTGTAGACACTTAGTGGGCCTCAGAACACCTGCTCTTGCAAATCTCTGCACTCCAGACCCGAATCACTGAAACACAGTTCTGCAGCTCCAAGGGCACTGGCACAAAGACGAGAGCAAGTATGACAGTTTTTGCTCTCATTGCCAATAGGAAGCATGGAGGTTTTAAGCACTAACCATTTTCAGATGAACAGCAAAGAAGCTCTTTTCTCCGCCCATTAGAAGCAAAGGAGGAAGGTGAAGAGAAGCCAGGGGTTTTGTTTGCAGAATGAATCTCGAAGTGGCTCTTCCAGTATAGAGCGGCATATGGGGCTGATCAGAGGTCTGCTTTCACCAGTTGCCTTTGCTCATTGCATCCTCAGTTATGAGTTTTTCAGATACCACTATCAACTGTATCTGTCATGACAGACAAATTTTATTCCAGAATACTGAAAAGGACAAACAGGGAATAAATCTGATGTCCTCACTCTGTCTGAACTAATGTAAACTCTTGCCAGCAGGCAGAGCTTTAAAGTGGACAGACAGGCAGCTTGGTCAGATGTGCAAAAGGGCACTGCACTGAGCCTAGCATATGGCTGCTCAATATCCAGCGCAAATCCCTGTGATTTTATGATAAATCTCCTAACAGCTGATGAGATCAAGTCCTGGATTTGGATCTCTGTGATAAGAGAAAGAAATCTCAGCTTTCATTTAAAGCAGGAAAAGCAAAACAAACACAAACCAAAGTTTCTAGCCTTACTGCTTACAGAGAAAATTTGGAAGTATTGCTTAAATGAATCCTACAGAACCAAAGCCTCAGAAGTGGAGACAAGTTCTACTTATTTTCAATTAAATAATAAATATTAATAACTTGCAAGCCAGTCTCATGATTCTGGGAGAGGTGACTCATGCTTCAAAATGGTTGGTGAGGCAGTATCGACATTGCTGCAAATACCTTCAGTGTCTCATTAGCACCTAGTCAGAGGTGCTAGGACTTCTTACCTACCTGCCACATAAGCATAAAGCCTTGGCTGCCCAGGCCTTAACATTTTGATATCCCTCAGTGCCTTGGCCTGCCAAAGGTGCCCTGTTATGGTTCTCAATTAACATAGCCAAGCTTCTTTAAGTGTGGATCATCACAGGGTGTGAGGAGCATTTGGCCAGGCAAAGCTTAGCCGGTCACTACCTGCCCTGTGGCTAGACTGCTTTTTTCTTTACATAAATCATCTCTAGCTGGGTTCAGTTTTCCTGCACTCCAGGCACTGAGCTTCAGGGCATTTATTACATGGGTTGCTGGAGCAAAGCTAACTCTTACAAATTCTTTTGGAGTACTTCCAGGCATTTCTCATACTCTGGACAGGAGAGAGCAGGGAGAGGTGACAGAGGGAGATGTCAAGCTCATCCAGGCTATTCTGAAGGTATATGTCCACATGTGCATATGAGAAGTGGAGCAGTTACACAAGCTGTCTTGGATGTCCATTAACAGCTGTTAAAAAAAAAGTGCCTGAAAGTCCACCAGAGATACCAGCTAAAGAGAGACTTGAGACGAAACATAAGCAAGACCACCACAAATTCAGCTTGCGGTGATGGGCAGGGGAGGTGGAGGGCAAGGTCTTGTCTCACAGTAGCAGAAGAGGTCATTCCAGTACCTTGGACTTCCCCTGCCCAGACTTCTGTCTCACAGCCAACCTGCGCATGGTCATAGCTCACAGGACTGGTGAAAAAGGATCTGTGAAGGGAAGGGAGAGGAGGGACAGTCACACCATGCACCACCACCTCCAGAGGGGATCATATCACAAGAAAGGTTGAGAACACAAGTCATGTCCCACCTCATCCCATCACCGCTGAACAGAAGATGAGTACGGGCAGAGGCAGGCCACACCATTTTCTTCCATTGCACGAAAGAACTTGGGAAAGGGAGAATGTTCCTCCTAGTGTAAGGTGACTCCAAAATGCCTTTGAATGTGGCCGTAGCTTAAAGGTGAAACCTAGGCCTCTTCATCTTTGGCCCCTGTAGACCAAACAAAAAAAAAGGAAAATAAAGAAAAATAATGATGGCTGCTGGGCCATCACAACTGACAGACTTGAGCTCTCACTGTCAGAGGGTAGCTGCTAGAGCCTGCCCAGAGTAAACCCAGCCTCACAGGGCTTACAGGAAGGGAGAGAGCTATGATCTTTTCACTAGCACCTGGGCTAGCTAAACCTTGTAGGCAGGCAAGCCTGCACTGACAGGTCCTAGGTTCAATGTCTTGGGTCTGTAAACTCCCTACAGTCTACTTTTTCGATCACCCCCAGGTTATGACACTAAGGTGAAAATCATGGGTAGCCATGAGAATGAAATGGCAGGTACTGTCACTCTCCTCTGGTTATTGCTGAAGGTAGCTAGGCAAACCTAAGACTGCAGCATGTCACTCCTGACTCCAGCAAGATCATACAAAGCCATAAATAGTTAAGAAATACATAGCAATCCAGTTTTTAACTCTTGCTTAAGCTAAAGGTTTTGTATTCCATAGCTGTCCTATTGCTGTTGTATAGAGAGGTCCTGGAATACCACATACAACCAAATATGGGGCTGGAGATATCCCTCAGTTTTATTCAAACTGTCGGATTATGTTACCACATTGAGACAATAGCCACCTTCCTAACCAATTAGGATCTCACCAGAGAGACAGTACAAAGAGGATGTATTGCCTCTCAGGGCTGTGATAGAGACCAATGCATAATTCAGGCTATGTTTGCATTTAGTTCTCTGGCTGATATACATAGACATACATCAGCCAAGACTGATTTGCTGCCTGCTATTTCTCTCAAGTGTCTCTTTAGCCACTGTTGCTTTGTGTTTCTTCCTGCTGTGGCAACAGCAACAAGCCTATCCCAGTATACGGATACAGTTATGAAGTCAAATCCTGTGTTTTTGAGAGAGTTACAGGAGACACTGTAAGCTCCTTTTCACAATGCTTCATTGCTGTTAGGAAGAAAGTGCCAGCTCTGAAGAGGAAGTTGTCAGTGAATAAATTTTAAAATGGGCTGAACGGCTCTTCCACAGGGCACCTTGCTGGGGTGACACAGGAACCTGTGGAGAACTGGCTTGCTGTTCTCTTCCCCTGCATCTACTGCCCTGAAATCTCTCTGCTTACACAGGGATTTACAAGCACTCAGTGCCAGCCATTTTCCTAAATTTGGCCTGATTGCCAAAGCAGCCTTCAGAAGAGAGGACAGCCAAATTCTTTCACATCTCTGCTGCTTTTTGTTCTCTGCCATTGTTAGGAATAGTAAAAGACGATCACGGATACAGTGCTCAGGCTTGATGGAGTTGTAGTCAGTGGCTGTGGGGAATGGTTGGCGCTCTTGCTGTGAGATCTTTAAGGACCTCTGTAAAACAAGAAGGTCCCAGACTGTGGTCTGACAGCACTATTGTCTTGCTAAACCATTCTTTGTGGTCCCTCTTTGGTTAACAGGATGCCTATGAGCATACACTTAACAGAGTCCTGTTTGATAGGACAGCATAGCATTTTTTCTTTGTAGGCTTTGTTTCCAGTAGGACTTGGGGATAGGGAGGGGGGAAGTTAGGAATATTTCCCCTACTTCATGCTCTTCTGCTGCCTTCCTCCACCCAAAATTTTCCTCTCACCTCCCCAGAGTAGACCCTGGCCAGTCCCATTCAAAACTAGGCACTAGTCAACTTGGTGTAAGGCTCTTCTCCCAGCACTCATTGTATCAAGCTGGCTACTGCAGACAGCAAGCGTCAGAAGGAGAACAACCTCATTAACAGAAATGGATTTTTCTCTCCACACAGATGGGCAGTGAATATTTTTAAACACAGTCTCAACAAGATGTGCTAATTGGTATCACTGTAACCCTATGATCCTTTCCTGTAAGCAAGCTAAAGAACAGGTGGATATTATTATGAAACTCTAGGGAGATAGATGTCTGTGTAGTGGAGTGGACACACCTGGCCCTTCTCCAGTACTTGAAAAGACCCCAACAAAGCAACGGATTTCAGAAAATCCATCCTGGAGTCACAAGTAACCCTGAGATGTGCGAACCAATGCAAGTTCAAAGGCATCCACCATGGCTGCATCAGCAGTGTAAAGAAAGAAGGTACATGTAGAGAAGAAGACAGTAAGGTCAAGTTTTAGAAAATGCTAATTGTTGAAAACAATAAAAAGGACAGATGCTCCATGGGATGGAGAAATGCAACAGTGGATAAAGAGCTACATGAGAGAAATAGCGGGCAGCAAATTGGTCTGGGCTGTGCAGTCCATGGATATCAGCCAGAAAACTAAGCACAAACAATTTGGCCTTCATTGGTTTCTCTCACAGCCTTGAAAGGCAATACCTACTCTTTATGTGACTCTGGCTGGCCATCTCTTGGAATAATGAACTCATGTGTGGTCCTTTCTCTACCAGAAAGATTTTGGGGAATGCTGGAGTGTTTTGTGACTCTTTAGACCGCTGTCTTCTCACAGAGGGCCGTGTCTGTCTGTCCTCTCATCACACCGGGGAGTCCACCCACAACAATCTGCACAGGGAGAAATTTGCTTTCAAAATCCCTATTTTGCCTTATTTAGAGGAGGAACTGAACTTGGACCCCTGGAGTGTGACCTTACCTGATCCCTGATAATTCAGAGCTGAGGGCCCTAAATTCTTTTGAGGCTACTCCTCTTTGCACAAATAATTTGGTCCTGTTGAAAGCAGGGATACCAGTACAACTCTTCCACAGACCCTAACACAATTCCTTTGTTTTTGTGTCTCTGGCCTATTGAGTTGCTCATGTGGGTCCAATGAGAATCTCTGTGGTACCTCAGTAAAACAAGGAATTAAACAGCTTTATATATGTGTTACTCATAATGACTTCCTTATAAGATGGTAGATAAGCTCCTTTATGATGTCAGTGACTAAAACAAGAGCATCTCCTACCTCAGATACAGATAGGTGTTTCTGCCCAAATCAAAGGCAAATGAAGGCAGAGAGGCTTTGTCTATTACTGTTTTGTGAAAGTCTGAGCATCAGACACAGCCTAAACAAATGCAGGGAGAATGGTCCTAAAGAAAGCCTAGAGAAAGAGCCCTTTGTGCTAAATATGTTCTTCAAAAGATTTTTGGACCCAAGAGGAAAGAAATTGTCCCCACCCATTTGATGCCTGCTGTGTGCAGGGCAGCAGGATTTTGTTCCTTCTTGGTAAACATACAGGATTGTGTTAAAAATCCCTAAATACATTAACAATTTCTTTGGCTGATGAAAATTGTCCAGACACCCCAGCTTTGACTGACCCCTTTGGTTAAACAGGGATAACAGCTGTATATCTATCCCTCTGTAAGTGGTAAGACCTTCCCACATGGGAGACACCTTAGATGGGGAGATTAATAGAAGATATAACCACAATCCACAAACACCCCAGGGATGCAGACATCAAGGAAAAGGGAGAACTGTTTGGCATGAATTTAAGAACAGAATATTTAGTCTGATGCCATTGTTACCGGTGACACCATGGTAGTCTCTGGATGCTGGGATCTGGCTGGCTTTGGGCTAACCTTCAAGGGAAGTGGTGAAAACTTCATCACCTATTGTCGCTTTTAGAATTTGACTGACTCAGACACTGGGAAGTGTCTCAGACTGTAGGGAAGAGTCCTCTTTGGCACGTAGTTCAATTCCATGTCTCAGAGCCTTTTGCATCTCTAGGCCTCTGTAGGAACATGCCATCACAAAGAACACAAGCTTTTCTGACCCCTAAATAACCCAAATAGCATGCACAGCCCTGACTTTCATGAAGAACACTGTGACAGAATCCCAGCAGTCCTCTCAGAACAAGCTGCTGCACATCTCAGCCTTCAGCTATAGCACTGCAGGGAACTCTCACAAGCACTGATTTCCAGGCCTGGTCTGCCAGGGGTCTGTTACAAAGGCAGTTGGGAGGCAATGAGGATAAATAAGGAATGTACTGCTTAAAATGGGAAACTGCCCATCTGACTATCTCTTGGAAGAATTTTCTCTGCTTCTAAAAGCTGACCCTATGCATCTCCCTTCCTGCGTTGAGGTCTGGATCTATTCTTGGTGTTACTGGAAGAATATTGCAGGAGGCTGAGCGATTATGTATGATGCTGTCAGTCACAAACAAAAGGGGTGCATGCCCTTCTCCCAGGGCAGGAGACAACAGTGAGGTGAGGGTGGGAAAGTGTCAGTCAACATTTGCCTCCCTCTGCAATGTTGGCCTCACAGTCCTCCAGCAGAAGGAATGCTAATCATTTGGGTGAGCTGGTTATTCTGCCTCTCTCAAGCTGTTTGATAGCAGTAATTAAAATTGCATTTCTTTATGGGGCAAATTGTGTGGTTGTTGCATCTTAGGAGCTGGAACATTTTGGAGGCAGAGTTCAGAACAGGCTCTGTTAGCTGAAGGAAGCTGCAGCTGGAAAGAGGCTGGAGAGGCCACACTGACAGCAAAGTGGGGACAGACAGTATTCATGTAGTACAGACCCTCCTACCATGCAAACTCAATTAGTTTTTTGGTGTGTTTTGACTTTTCATGCTACAGATAAATTATATTCTTGGTCCAACTAGAGTTATAGCTGTTAAAGCCTAGAGCACGACAGGCTGTTTAGGTTTTGAAAAATGTGACATTTTGCAGCTAAAAGCTTTTTCAAGAGTAAGCAGCATTATTCTCTTTTCTTGGCTGGGTGTTTTCCTTCAACATAAACGATAGATGTTTGCTCTCTCTGGCTGGACCCTTGGCTCACACCAGGGTCTGGGCAACTGGCAGTAAATGATTAGGTTCCCATGGCTTAGCAACCCAGTCTTCTCAGATCACCATGTGAGTGCCCCAGCCTATTACAAAGCAAGGTTGCACCCTTATTAAGCCATGCACCTAAGGTAAAACAGTCCCTGTGGAAACACATACAGAATGTGGTCAAAAATCCCCTAGGTGCCCCATTCCCCGATGGGCTGTGGCTCCCATTCATTTCCTGCCTACTCATTCCACCTCCCCAGTACTTGTTATTGCCACATATGGATATGTTTCTCTTCTTCTCTCCTCTCTTCTTATTCACCTCTCCCTGCGCTGCACCTACATGCGCATCTATCCACACTCTTTCCCCTTACAGGAAATTGCTGAGTCTGTCAGCATAGGGAAAACCTTTGGTGGGCCCCAGATGAGTCTGTCAGCGGCAATTCCTTTTACAATTTTAGCATTTAAAAACAAACTGGGGACATTCCTAAACAAAAATATTCATTGGACAGCATAAATGCTGAAAGTGTGCTTTCCCTGAACCCAGTCACCTCCCCTCCTTTCTCTGAAAAGCAGCATTATGCTTTACAGTCCTAAGCTCTTCAAAAACACCTCCACCTCAGAAAGGCTGGAAATAATTGACGGTTGTGACGCTAGCTGGTGTCTCAGTACAATAGATTGGAGAAATATCACTAGGAAAGGGTTGTTTTGGTAAGTTATGTAACAGTGCACACAGCACTGGAAAAGCTGCAGAATAGTGTGTGAGAGTTAAAATGGCTAAAAAAGACCATCCATGTAGACATGGGTGACAGAGCTCAGCTCAGTGTTGGGAATAATGTCACCTTAATAAACAGGTGGATTTAACCAAAGCCACTAACTGCCAAAATGGCCTCAAGCCCAGCTCCAACATGTGTCTAAAAGGCCATGAGTGCATTGCTGCCTGAGCTGTGGCCTCTCCAGAGTCTTGAAAACAAAGTGCCATAATACAGAGAAATAGGCATCCTCATCACAGAGCTGATCCAGTCTGGAGAGGGCTGAGAGTGATCTATGGCAGCAGTTACTGACCAGTGTTCCCATGTGGTGGGCTAATAACTTTTCTGTGTAGAACCCACACTTCTGCTGTAATAACTATCCACTTTGCAAAACCTTGTGTGTCTGCTGCCAAGGTTGTTTCCAGGCCCTGCTTAACCTGCTCCTTCCAGCTTGTACTTCAGCCAGCACCTAACTAGAAATGAGTGTGAAGTGCATGGAAAATGAGGCTGAACCAGTCACAGGGCAGAGTCTGTTTTAAGGGCACAGTCTGATAGAGAAATCCCAGTGGCTCCATGGGTGGACACACACCAACAGAGCTGCAATCTCTGACTCTGACTGTTCCCTGGCTCACACCAGCTGTAGCATGTGATACTTTGTTCTTAGCCTCTTTCTGTGTGGTTCATGTGAGAAACAGTAATTTGCAGAACTCTTGATTATGTGTTCAATTCCAAACTGGCAGTATTCCTTCACACTGTGGCACCCACTGAAAGAATATCCTTCTCTCATCTTACCTAAGTGGATTTTTATTTTGCTGGCAAATCACAAATGAATGTTTGATAGCAGGCAGCTATCAGTTTATCACCAGGTATGCTCATCCTCATGAACACCATGCCTCTTCCTCTTCCTCCTCTGGCACTGTATCCCTCTGGCAGGAGTGGTTGCTGTGAGGGACAGATAGCTGGAGGACAGTTAGCTGTTATAAGGACACCCATTTCCACCTGCCACTGCTCAAGAACATGTGCAGAGGAGTCAGTCCTTGATCACCTGTTTGAGCAGGCACTGGAAAATTGTCAGATATAACTGGCTGGAGAGCCCTGCCATGCAGACTTCCCCTTTACAAGCTGTTAAAAGACAGCAGGTCTCTGACTGACCTCAGAGCTCCTGGTAATGGCCCTCAGGCTAACACCCACTGAAGCAAGGGGATTCCTCTCACACCAGAGCTGTGTGAGGTCTCCCAGGCTTTCTCCCTCTTCTCCTTTAAAAGCTCAAGGTATAAAACCAAACTGGACTAGAGCTATCTGTGGCCAAGGAGAACAGTGCTTTAAATAATTGCATTCTGCTTTCTTTACCCTACACTCAACCCAGCGCTACCATCCCTTTTACTTCCAGCTCTATCTGAGGTCCAGGGACTGGATTTTGAAGTCCTCCTGATGGTCTCTCCATTCTCTGTGATAGCTAGTCCAAGTTTGTAGTCATTGCCTTTAAAATGCCCAATCACACTTCATGCTCCATTTATTCCTTATCTCCTATCTGGCCCTTTCATGATAGCAAGGCTCAGGTTGTTAATACTTCTGCTGTTCACAAACACCTCTGTCTATGCTGACCCTTCTGCACCAGAAAGAACTTCCTCTTCTCCTCACCAAGGACTCTTTCCTCTGTTTTCACTAGAAGAGAAATCTGTGGGCCAATAGTGGGTCTATCAGTTGGAGGAGTCAGTAGGGCTGACTGAATTTTAATAAAAATAATATATATCTGTACATGTGCATCCATTAACATAGCATATATACTACCACAGTGCCATAATTATTGCCATGGTGAGCAGCAAGAGGAAACATCATTACAGACTACTGACAAGTGTATTTCCTTAGCTGGAGGTGAATCTGGTTCAAGACTCTGCTTCTAGGCCTGGTTATGTATTTTCCAATAGTGAGATATGGGATAAAATTGCCCAGGAACTCCTCTGAACTTTCCCTGCCATTTACAAGATCCTTGAGACAGACATTGGTCCTTGTCCTAGCTGGTATGGGTCATGGTACTTCCTAAATCATAGGAACAGCTAGTGGATCCCTGCAAACAGTACTTTTCTGTAGATACAGGCTCACAGCAAGATCTTGACTTTTGGAAGAGAATGGAAATCAAATCCTTTAAAATGTATCTGCTCTGAAGATTAAATCATATTCAGTTCAGCCTATTTGTATATTTAGAACATTTTTTTGGCACAGATATGGATGCAATTCTCATTTCATTTACACAGCTGCAAATCCCCATCAGAGTTAAAAAGAGAGGGTAGAGTCAGATCCTGTTAATCTACCCTGGAAGAGATATTCAAACTTGCAATTCACAGTTTACTCTGGACTTTAACTACAAAGGACTAAGAGGCTTTTTCCTCTTAGAAGCCAGACACAAGACCTATGGACAGACTAACATGGCTTACTTATAGAATTTAGTTCTGTCCTCAGCTGTACGTGATACGGGTACCAACAAATGGTGGGGAATTAGCTACCCAGTGGTGAAGGATTGCTGTGGTTTCCATCTGGCACAGTCTAAGCAGTACAAAAGCCTTGTATGGACTTTACAACCTGGCATCATTGTCATAGCCTGGCTCATAATTAGGTCTTTGTATTGGTACATTAGACAGTCCAAAAATACTATTCTGCAAGGAGGGTTTAAGCAAACAACTTTTTGGAAGAGCCATATCAACAGACACATGGAACCATCTGAGACACTGGTTGGAGTCCTTTCAGAGAGTGCCATTTACACTTTCTTAAAGACAATTTGAAGGAGATTCAAAACTGCCACTTAGATCCCAGTCCTAAGTGGGATGTGGGAGTCGGCCAGGCCTCAGCAGTTTCTTTCTCTTCCTTACTGAAAAAGCCTGTTAGATGTAATTTCTCCTCTCTATACTTATTACTAGTAGACCAGCCTATTCTTTTAAGGTTTTTCTACTGAAAACACAGGACCAAAATATGGCATCTCTATATGGTTGCAAAATACATTAGCCATCTTTAACAGGAACATGGATGTAAAGTTAAACATTAAAGATAGGATAAAAATATGCTGCATTTCTGAGACTTCTGGCTTCCTTAAAATGTTTTCCACATGCACAAAGCTGTATACATTAATAAAAATATCTGGGATATTTACACCTCTTGATGGAAGCCTGGATCCAGATTCCAAGATCTTCCTGGGAGCCTTCAGACTTGGATTTGTTTTTTGACAATGAAAATAAATACCTGGGGCTGATGGATGGAATAGTTCTGTTCAGTGCTGGTGTAATTCTGAGAACTGTGTGTGCATGTGTGAGGGAGACAGGACTCAGCATTTTCCAAACACTGCACAGAACACTGACTTTGTGCAAAGGATGCTTTAGCATACAGCTCATTCCCAGTGGGAGAAGGGTATGGTGGGGGAATCATCCACTAAGGCAACATTAACGTAATAGTTACCACCTCTTGGAACAACGTTGACTTAGTCAATCTGTGCTGCTTTCTCAGCACTGGTATAAGCACTAATAGCTGTCCTGTGCAGGGATCAGGGCTAGACCCTGAACTGGAGGTTATTGCCTCAGTAGCACCAAGGGCAACATCAGAGGCAGGAAAAAAAGTCACATCAGTTTTTAATATTTAGAGGCATTTCAAACCCAGACTCCATCTCTCAGGCTGCGAGACGTCAACAAGCAGGCAGTCTGCCTTTTTTGGCTGTGAACTCTTTTGCAGCCTGGAGCAGCAGTAGGAGCAGGGTGATTCTGGGTCAGCTCTCTGGACTCCACTGGAGAGGACAAGAGAGGGCATGTCTGTATTGCCTATAACTTAGCTCCCTGCCTTGCTCTTCAGTCCTGGTCATGGGATCATCCACACTGCATATATATTAACTCATTCCTGGCCTCTTTTTTGGAATGAACAAACCAGCTGCTTCTGAGACAAAAGTTGGGTGTCCTTCTATGGATATTTCACTTTGCCCTTTAGACAGCATGGGGGACACTGCACCTGGTTTGGCTTCCTCAGCCTTATACAACCCTCCAATAATGTCTCCACAGGCACTGCATGCTCACACATCCCTTATGCTGCATTCCAAGGCATGCAACATATGCACCTGGCATGGGGCTATAAAGGATACTCTTGTGGGCTGTAGTGCAGCCCTCATAATTTCAGACTCCAAAACTAGGGGTGGGAGGAGAGACTGAACACAATAGGAGTAATAAATGCATCTTTGGTGTACATGGGTCCCTGAGGAGGCTCCAGGCCAAGGGCTAAGTAATGCAGATGCAGCCAGAGCACTTTAGCGCAGGTAGCTCTCAGCAAGACAGATGCAACTCACATCGTATTACATGGCCAGGGGACAAGGAGCTCTCCTTGAGATGGATAACTTCACAGTGTAGCCATAGCCTTGTTCTGCCAAGGGCACTTTTATGTCGCTTTCTTTGACCTAGCATGCTGAGTGACTGGTGTGAGCCTTGAGGGAATCCGTGGGCATTCTTCCCAGCCCCCACAGCAGTTTATGCACCTTCCAAATTTGCTGGAATTACTTTTGACCTGATGCCCTCAGCAACTGATAACCAGTGTTCTTCCACGAAACTTGGTGATGAGATACTATGAAGTTCTCTTCTGAAACTCATTTACCAGAGGAAAGCACAAAGATGAGGAGTTTCCAAGTCAAAAATTCCTTCTTTAGGAATCTAATGATACCTATAAAGGCATGAAATAATAGCCTTTCATTAGGCCCTCCTAACTGCTACTTATTTCCCTGGAGAAATTGGCTATTTACAACTTTGCTGATTCTTCTATACTCTCACTTCCAAACAAATGGAGGTTGTTATTTTGGGGCTGTTTTCAAAAACACCCATATGGGAAGAACATAAGTTGCTTTCAGAACAAAAATAAGTTGTGGTTATGAGCATGCTTTAAAATGCAGTCAGTTCCTATCTGCCTCTTGCAGTGGTATTTGAGCATCTTGAACTTTGCTGCGTTTACCCATCTTTGTGAGGTGGAGAGGAGGACAACACTATAGTGGGGGTACTTAGGTAGGTTATTTGAATTGTTTGTCTGAAGCAGCCACTGCATAAAGTGAAGGAGCAGGGCTGAGAGTCCAGGCAATCCGCCTTTTGAGGTGGGACTGTAGCTACAGGCTCAAGACATCCTGCTACTGTTGCTCCCCTTTCCTGGCAAATTGAATCTTGAATTCTTTTGTTTTTTGCAAAGAAGCAGAAGTTTTTTAGGAGAGGAAGAAAGTATGGAACTTGAAGTTGCCTCCACTACTGGATAAAAGGGGATCAGCCCTTGTACTGTAACAGAGAATTGATCCCAGCTTTGTTTTGGATAAAGAACAGCTCTGGTGTCTCACTCCAAGGAGCCATGATGTGAGTTTATATTTGACTTAGATGCATCCCAGCAGTCCTGGCAGCAAAGCACCTGAGAGGGACAGGATTTAGCCATACCTCTCTTTGCAGTCATATATTGGCTAATTTAGGCACTGTCTTGCTCAGTTCATGAGGAAACAAACTGCAAGACCTAATTCTTCCAATGAATTGCTTAGGCATCTAACTCAGGGTGGACCAACTGGGCAGCTATGCCCTCCCCTCCTACAGCATCTGTCTGTAGTATCTTCTGCATCTTTCTCCTTCCCTCTCCTCTTGCAAGAGCTGCCAGTTGTACCCTGCTATACACTAGCCAGCTGCCTTTGCGGCTGCAAAGGCTAGCACTGGCCTTAAAGATCTGGGCTGTTGCCTCCAGGGAATGAGAAGGGTTAAGGGCCAAGGTTTAGAAATTATAGTTTTCAGGAAATATAAACTACTTCACTTTTTAAAAACTGGCTGAACTGGTTAATTACTGGGAACAAGAATTTACTGAAGTGATGGATCAGTTTTTGACATTTGAAGTCCCTTTTGCAGCTGAATAAAATTTTCTTTATTTTTGTTTCCAGTTTACATCAGTCAAGCAGTTAATGCAATCAAATCTAAGAAATGGAATAGACATTGAAAAAGGGAAGATTTTTTCCTCTTCCAAGCTTTGACTAACAATTAGACTGAGATCTACCACTTCTAAAATCCTGATCAACACCAAGGGGAAAATGAGTTCCATTCATTATATGATATTTTCTTTGCTAAACAAACCATATGATTTTTAAAAAATATTTCAATAAGCAACTTCTAGCTAGTGCATGTAATGTAGTTTTACATAGCTAGTAATATAGCTAATAATATCAGCTTAAATGTTAGTTTTTTGGATTCTCAGCTATTTCCTAATTTTTATCTAAATGTTCTTTACATAAATTATGAATAAAAACTTAACTATGTGGAGAACTGTGAATGGCAGTTCCAATATATTACCATAATAAACATTAAAAAAGAATAAATGCATGTTGAGCTATATCATTGTTTAAACATGTGCACAGATTACCCTCTTGGTTAGCAAAAGGCAGTAACTTACTCATTCTTCAGAGCACAACTGGTCGCAAATCAACAGATCTTACTGTTTACAAGTGAAAAAGAAACAACTTCTCTTTTTTCCAGAGAAGCAATTTAAAAGCAGAAGTGCAAAAAAAATTAATAATAATATTAAATTTTCTTGTTTGCTAACTTTAACCATAGCTAAGGGGAGGTGATCTTAAAATCACTTTCATTTCACCCAGTTGCCCTTGAGAGTGGCAAACTGGCATTTCTGAGGGGAGTTATCAAATATGATCTTGTTATTTGGTCTTCCACCTGTTACAAAGCACGGATAGACAGGTCCTTGTGTTGAAGCAAGATTGAGATTGTGTGTCCTCTGGCTCAGCCATCTTTAACCTTGTGTGTACCATGTTGGCATTGTGCTCTGTAGAATCATGTTCTTGCTAGGGAGATTCAAATGTGTGTGTTTGTCTGGATTCTGGAGCCCAGTTAAAGGAATGTAAGAATTGTACAGCTTGTGTGCATGATCTTTATGTGTGGTCCTTTCTTGTTATGCTGAGCAGTTGTCTCTGTAAGAATCACTCAATAACGTCCCGTCCAGCTTTGCTTTGTACACTACAGTTCAGTACGCTGTGGACTAAAAATACCTTTCCAAGTACAGCAACCGTATGATGCAGTGATTAATGTTCCTTGATCACATAGCCAAGTAAGTAAGAAAGATTGATTGTCTTGTCTTCCCATGTTGCTATAGCTCTGGGTTGAGTGATGGGCGATTCCTGGCTCTTCTCTTCTAGCTTCTCCTTTGGAGACTCTGCTTGCCAACCTGTCTGCCCAGGGCCTGTGTTTCAAAAAGCTGCCTGTGCTCAGCCTGACCTCTTGCTACTTCCACCAGCTCTTGCCACTGATGGGCCTTCCTGTACAGGTCTTCCTTCCTAATGGGTCTTCCTTCCACAGGCTCCTAAAAGGCCTTGGCTAAAAGTCCCCGGGTCAATGTCAAACATGGAATTTTTTCAATATCTGAGAAAGTCACTGCTGACTTGACTTCAGCTGTCACTTGCTGGTTTTGTAACCCTGGCTCCTCATCTTAGACATGAGCAGTGTTTTCTCCAGCCCCCAGTGAATATGTATTTCATCAGCAGTGTGGATGTGGAAAGCTCATTCATGCTCTCTAGGTAAGGATGCTTCCTTAGAGCTATCTTGCAGATGGATACAGTGTCCTAAACTGCGAATACACTCTGGGGCACTGTAAAAAGAATTTGAAGAGGAATATTTACACCTACTCAAAAATTCTGTGCTCTTCCTCTCCTAATATACACTGCCAGAAAAAAAGTAAAGTGCCTTATAATAATAACTACAAACCAGGCTCAGCTAAGTCAAACCAATATTTTAAGATGTGCAGTGCAAGCATACATCTGGCTGACGCTGCACCAGAGAAGACAAATCAGGGTTATCATAGGTGCAGTTTTCTCAGGGCATGCCCTTTTCTTCAGCCCTCAGAGTGGCATCTGGGCAGTATGAGTAAAACCTCTGCACGGGTTAAGGAAATGCCTGTCAGAAGTGCATCCAGGGCTCTGCAACCATGGGGAAAGGCAGCAGAAAGGCTGGTATCTGCAAACTACCATGGTAAATGCAGGCAGGGCACAAAAGGCAGGCAAGTTAAAGGCCTCAAGGGCAGGAGATGTGGGGCAGGCTATCCCAGCAGGCTTCAGTGGACCCCACTCTTCATCTCAATTCTCTGCTTTGCCTCCATTCCCAGCAGAGATATCAGCACTTTCCAACCTTGCAGGAGCACTGGGGGGCTAAGCACACAGAAGACTGAAGTCTTCAGATACCTCAGAAAGGGGAGCTACAGAAATCCCTCAGAAAGATAGATAAGTGTTCTCATAAATTAGTCAGTATCTAAATATAGTAGCTCAGCCCTTGCTGAATGACATATAATCAGACCTTACCTTAATGCTGTATTGTATTGTTATACTTCATTATCAAGAATAATCATCACATAGGTATGATTAATATACCAATAACAACATAGTGTGTTATAAAGGTATCTTTTTTGTTTTTTTCCAGAGGCAACAGATATGGGTGTATGAGGTGGTGAAAACATCCTTTAAAGGCAGGCTTCAAACTTTCTCAAAAATGAATCATCTGGGGGGGGTCAAAAGATTGCTAAAAATGTGTCTTTTACAAACATCTAAGATAGCTGCAGTTCACTTACTTGCTTTTTAGATGGAGACAGTTGTTCTTTCAGTTTTCTGCATTTTGCGGGGGGAGGGAATTGGCCAAAAGGATACTGGTTTTGAAATTATAATTCTTGAAAATGTGAAGGGTCTGCTGAAAAAACCACAAGACTCAATGACTCAGTGATCACAAGAACCTTTCCAAGAAGTTATCTGATATTCTTATATTTCATAAAATATTTCATGGCATCATAACAGAAAAAAAAGAGGCTTTACAAGATATCTGAAAAAAGCAGAGCTTCTTAAGATTTTTTTTGACCCCCCAAAATAGTTTTGAAGAACAACAGCATCTTTGTAGGAACACAGGCCTGGGAGACTCCACTAACTCCCTTGTCATAGACAAGCATATTGTAATATACCTTTCACAAACTGTCCTAGCTCCATTTTAAAAGTGTCACTAGTTTTGCCCCCACTAGCCCTAACAGTGGGGACTACTCTAAGATTAAACACATTTGTGTAAAACTTTTGCTCGTTTGCTGTTTTGTTAATGTCATCCTTTAGCTTTATCAGCTCTTCTCCAAATCTGCTATTTTCCTCCTGCTGTGTTAGCTGGAGCCTGGCTAGACAAATATGACAGATTTTCCATTTCCTTGATCGTCCCCAAAAGCCTCCCTTCTCCACCTGTTGAATTCATCTTTCCTGAACATGGCTTGACTAGGGTTGAATGCAGCCTGCCAGGTGAGGTTTCATCGCAGCTGATACCTGCTGTTCTTCAAATGGTTTTTTTTGAGTATTTGCAGAACAATTTATTATTTCCTGTAGAGACACCCACATATATTCTAGGAATTTTTGGACTCAAATCCTGTTCCTTTAGGAATATCTCTTTCCACACTTGGTTCCAAAAGGCTTTTCATTTTAAGGGGTGAAATCAGAACAGGTGAATCTTTGAGAGTTACCTTATCCCAGCTGCTGTCATTTCCCTCCTCATTTCTGCCGGGATAATGTCATCAAGATGAGATTCCTTTAATGTAAAATGGGAATCCCTGGAGGTAGAGAGCTTTGGGAAATGCTAAGTTTAAACAGGAAGAACACTAGGATTTCTGGCTCTGACACTGATTTAATATGAAGCATTAGGCTGATCCTTTCTTCTCTGTGTTCCCTCCAACCATATGTCTATTTTGTCTGTTTACACTTGGGCACTCCTTGGGGCAGTGACTGTGTATTATAATGTATGGAATAAAGCTAACACAGTGAAACTCAGATTTGGTGACTCCAGTTGCTGCTGTGTTTTAAATACTAATAAATGTAATTCAACCCAAAATGTTCTTAAAGTCTGAATTTTCCTCCCATCCCAGTGGCTGATTGCTCTGATGTTATCAGTGCACAGTTTGTTCTGGAATGATTGTAGTCTAGCTTTACCATTCAGGCCAAAGCTGGAATAGTGCATCATGGGAGCTCAGAGCTTTAAGAATAGCATCTTTCCTATAAACATCAGATCGTTCACCATGTAATCTTTTTATCTCCTGCTGCAATTGCTTCTTGTGGCAAGTCCAGTCTTTTATTGCAGCATTATTTGAAGTGATTAGCTCTGACAGATTCTTAAATTCTGACTCCCAAAGTTGATTTTTGGAGGTATCAAGCCTCTGTGCTTCATGATACATTTCCCCCCAAGATTATGATCAAAAATGGGGCGGGGATTGTTATTTGTTTGAAGCTGAATTTTATTTCCCTTTAGGCATCTGAATCCTTTATCATAAGGCGGTTTCCTGGAGCTTGATATCCGCAGAGGAGACACAAGATTAAGAGCTTAATCAAACTGAGAAACAATGCCTGGCAGGAGCTGAATACCTCTGAGTCTCCTTCTCAGTAGTAACTTCTGCTTAGAACTGTCTGTAACAAAATTCTGGGCCAAGAATTTTCCTAAGAAGCATTTTCTTTTTTTTTTCTGGTCTTGCCCATCCATTGAAACTGAGGATTTTTTGCAGGATTATACTACTTTGGATGAAACTGTCCTTGACGGAGTTTAGTTGTTTCTCAGCTTCAAAGTGCACTTTTGCCTTGTCAAAACCAAAGAGAGAGACAGACAACAGCTTGATGACTAGCTGTCTCATCTGAGACACATGTTAGACCAAAGCAAGTCCTTGCAAGGCTGTTCTCTCACGCTTCAGATGGGTGCCTTGAGCAAGGGGTTCTTCTGGGCTGTATGTGTTTGGAGCCGTTCTGCTGTGTGTAAGGAATTGCTCATTAGGCCACAGAGAAAGGATTTTATTTCCCATTAACTCTGACACTCACTTGAAATGGGGCAGACCAGATTTATCAAGTGAAGCAAAGATTGAAACCTATGTGTTGGTCAGCTGAGGCTAATGTGCTCCTATCTGACTGTCCCTCTTTCTGGGACATGCTCATTCTCCTCAGAAATCTTTGAAAGGTCTTTGCTTTGTATCAGTGCAGAAACAGAAGAACATCTGCAACTTCCAAACTTTTGGGGGATGGAAAAGTACATTTGCTACCCAGATCTAGTCTGAAATACATCTCTCATTGAAGAGAGCAGGCAGGAGATTCCCATCTTAAATGAATCACAAACTTTTCTACAGGCCTCTAGTAATGTTCTACATCTATGTGGTCTTCTTATCCCAAAGAGCTTGCAAATATCTTTATAGCCCATACACATATGATCCAAAATCAACAGCAGGTCTTACTATTTACTTCAAAGGCTTTGGATTAGTCCACTTTATACAGCAGGAATTACTTTAGGAAATTCACATCTGGTATGAAATGCTGCATCTGTTTAACAGCCTGCAGAAAGCTTTAGGATTGGGAGTGAAAAAGAATATTCCAGCCCAAACTGCAATTAAAGTTTGCCAGATTGGAATTTGGCCAGGGCTCTTTGAGAAGGTGCTTTTAGTTTGCAAATGATCACAATGGTGAGTAGCTTGGGGTTTTTTTGTCTGATCAGAATTTAAAAGGCTTTTTGATACCTAAATGTTAGTCTCTTATTTAACACATTATTTAATTTCTAAGAACAGAAAATTGTACAGTTACTCAAGCAACAGAAAAAAAGTATCTATATTTCATGAATCAGAGCTGGACTAAAACCAGTCACTCACTCGTGCTAATACTGTGAGTGGAAGTCCAGAAAAAAAGGCAAAACATTAGAAAAAAATGCCAGGGGTCATACAAAAAAAGACAGGTTGTTTCTTTAAATGGGAAACAAGAATTGTGATAAACCAATGTATATTTTTAACTTTTTGAAAGTTATTCTAGTCCATCTTTCAGACTAAGTAACTCACTAACTCATTTCAGTAAGAAGTGAGATAAGTCTATATTCTCATACTGAACTGCTGATAGTTTCTTTTGCAAAGAACATGACAAAAGGCTGCACTTCATTTTAATCACTCCTGGGGCTCTAGCTGTTAGTGAAAGCCACCTAACTGGCATCCTAGAAGAGTGAAATCTTCTATTTATCCCCAGAAAAGGTATGGTTGTGGTAGCAGTGATGTAAGCTACTCACTGCCAGGGAAGGATCCTGAAGGAAAATACCTAGACAAGGTGAAAGAGGTGGTGTTCATAATCCATTTGATCCATCCTGTTGAAAACGGCATTGGAAGTTGTGATGTTGGCCATTGGGTTAAGAAACCCCTCCATTTCACCTCCCTTTATATAGCTCAAGGAAAAATCCAGCAGATAGGAACTGCTTCTAGTTACTGATGACCAAGGTTGGGTCTGAATGAGTGGCTGGCAGAGAAAAATATTAGCAGTCCCTGGTTTGAATCCTTTTCATATGGAATCTCTTAAAACTGTAATCTCTTGCATAGTTGAGGGTCTGATTATCACTTTTTTTAAAAACAAAGCTTTAGTCTGAATATGACTTTTTTGGTGAATATCTATAGTGAGGGAAAAAATATGTCAGGGAGGCTCAGCAGTTTTAGGAAAATAGAGGAGTTTAGCAGTTCAGCATCTAGATCAGCATCAAGGCTGTGGGGCAGTGTTCCCCATCCATTGGGCAAGTATGGTTTGAAACATGTGGTTTCAAATCAAATGGCTACCTGCCTCTGGAAATGTCCTGCACCCAGCCGCATGCCTCTTGCCTCTTCTCTTGACCTGACACTGCTGATCCTCTGTCCCCAGAGTGATCTGCTAGGTCAGCACAAGAAATAAATGATTAGTTCTCTGCTGCTTTTGGTCTTTAAATCAGCTTACTGAAGAATCAAATGAGCACCAGTCCCATTGGAAAGGAGGGGAAGGGAATTGGTAGCTGTTGGTAGAGAGAAAGATAGGAAGATCCCTTATAACATATCTTCAAATGATACTTGAGACACAGAATGTAACCAGGGAAATGACTACAAAAAATTCTTTTTTAACCTTCTCCTCCCACTCACCATTTTCCTGCTGTAGAAGCCAGAAAAACACATACAAATGGAGAAAAAAAATATCAGGCATTTCTAATGGATTGTTACTGGATTGTGAATGAAAACTACTGTGGTGAAACACAGTATAAAATGTCCTTGGAGCCCTTTCAGAAAGAAAAGGTGGTCCTTGGATTTTAAAAGCTTGTGAAACTGCTTAGGGTATTTTCTGTTTGAGAAGATCTTTAGCTGTAGTGGCCTTACACAATAAGTGGGAGAGAGGCATCTCTTTGTCACTCTGAGGAAAGTGCGACCATCAAGGAGATGCATGGGCAGAATGAATGGTAAGCATCACGTCAAGGTCTCCAGGCAACTACAGACAATCTGTTAGGACTGACAAAAAGAAAACCCTCTGGTCTGCCAGTGACAATAAGGCTTAATACCCACAGATAACAGCACTGGCAGAAGCATCCTGGGATGGCAGGGAGGGGACACTGCCAAGCCAGGCAGAATAGCTTAAAGTCATGCAAGGGGGAAGGTATGTGTGAAGGACAGTGGTAGTCTGGTGTGAAGATGGGAAGGGTGGTCTAGAATGTATGTCCTTGCTTACAAATGAAGGTCCTGGTTAGAGATGTCTGGGTGGAAACAGCCCCCCACCCTTGACTTAGTGTTTTTTGTACATTAGAGTCCTCTGCTGCTCATTCATCCTCCCCCAAAGCCATACATCTCAGAGATCCCTGTGCTTCCTAATGCCCATGTCCCATCCTCTTCTGAAACAAACCTCAGCTCTTATCCTTCCCTTGGTAGAAGTCAGTTCAGCTCAGTAGCTTAACAGCAGACTAACTATTTTTGTTGTTGTTGTTGTTGCTGAGCTAATTTTCTGACAACCTAGTGAGTCAAATCAGCAAACCAAGAAGTCCAATGAGTACCCGAGCATGTTGGGCTGCAGGAGTGCAAGACTTTCCCCTTTCAGTGGAAGGGATTCCTTAGATCCACTGCATAACAGTGCTGGACTTGCATGCCTCTGGCTGCTGTCATGATAGAAAGTGCTCCTGTGAATTTAAGCTAAGAGACTTGCCCAGGGACTCAGCTAACCTCCTGGACTGCAAGATTGGTTCTTTAGACTTAAAACCTTTCTACCTTTTTGCTGGATCTTTGTACTTTGTTTCCAAACACGTTGCTTAGACACTTCATTTTAACCTTGACATCTTTCTATCAGTTCTCTTTTTTTTCAGCTGGCATCCCCTGCTTGCAAAAGCAGAATGAAACACTATTTAATCCTTCTTCACTTCTACATTTCCAGAGAATTATCACTTAGCTCAGATTTTATACTGTCCCCTTCCCCTACTGAGGCGATCATGTTCTATGATCACCCGTAGCCTGCTTCCTCCTCCTTAAGAAATCAGCATTGTGCAACATGAACCTCTGCACAGCCTAGCTCCGTGTTCCAGCTGGTGCTTGTGAGAGCCTCCTAAGTGCGCATTTCCTCTACCTGTATATATGAGGCATCAGACAACCAGGGCAGAAATGGACTTAAGTACCTGCTGGATGAGGTGGCAAATGAGTGAAGATTTTGAGACTCTCCAGCATACCACATCACTGGGCTTTTTTACTTCCAGATGCTATTTTGATAGAAGGGTATTTTTATGGATTTAAAGCTAGGAGACTTGCTTGGAGAGCACTGAACAGAGACTTGATCATGGTCAGGAAAAGCTGCAGCCCTCGTCATTTGGTCATTCTTCCTCTCTAAGCATGCCCTAAAATTCCCTGTTTACCTTCTTTGTTCTTTTCAATAGAAATGTATTCATATAATGAAAAGTGGCCTGTGAGGACCAGGGAACTAAGGACAGAGTCTGTAGAACATATGGATACCATACGATCCAAGCCAAAGAGAGCCACTGGAGCAACAGCACTGTCATGGATTTACAGATTTTGTCTCATGTAGAACTCATGAAGGGATGCTCTGGATTTATTGGCAGTGGAGACTCTGCATGAAAACATCTTGCCATACATGGTTAGGGATGCTCAGTTGGGTGTATGACAATGCTGATTTACTCCAGTTGAGGATCTACCCCATTATTTCTTTATATCTACCCCATTATTCTTCTATACAAAGAAGAAATTATTGCTTGCAATAATTTTCTCCATTTAACCCTGGAGAGACCAATAGCGTTGTTCTTTCTCCTTTCAGTAGAAGGCTCTACCTTCCTTGCCCAGACCTCTCAAGCATCCTTCTGTGTAATGCTGGAGGGATCATGCTATGAAGTCATGTGATGAGCACCATGTTGAGCATACCAAGGAAGATGGGGAAGAGCCCACAGTGAGAAGCCACAGCCATGGAAGCTAGTATACTCCCTGCCACAGTGCATTACTGGAACATCTCTCCCATGCCAGGCACCATGGACCAGAAGCACCCAAGGCTGTCCAGCTGCATCTGGCACAAGGTGTCTGTGGTGAAGGAGAGAGACAGAGTATTATGTCCTACACATAACACATGGGATACCAAGGGAAAGTGAGGCAATTACAAGTTTCACATTTTAATCACAGGGCTCCAGTGTTCTGCCTCACTGCAGCTCTGTCCTAAGATGCCAGGCTTCCTTTATTCCTGGATATCTTCTATATCCATGTGGAATACTTGTAATATGTGGTTTTCACCAAGCCCTGTGGCCGAGTCCTCTTTCCCATGGTAAATCTCTTCTGCTCAAATATCAGAGAACAACATAGACATGAATAGAAGGAGATCTGCAGTCATTTATCATGGAAGCCAGTCCAATGCTTAAATAATATGAGGGAGGACAGGTCCCCATGGGCCCTGAGAATTTGCTTGTGTTTGGCTTGGCAGTAATCGCTGTGACATTCCATCACTGTGCTTTGTGCTGCATAACCCCACCAATAGGTCCCGTCCCAACCCTCTTGCTTGACAACCTACAGAGAGGGATGGGTTGCAAGAAGAAAAGGAAGAGTGGAAAACTCATTGTCAGTTTTTCAGATCTCTTTTTCTGGATTTTTTTCCTAAGATTTTCTGTTCTTAATGTTTTACAGCTCTCCTGCTTTCCTTTACAGCTAGCAAAGACAACCCTATTGTCCTCTACAATTGTGTTGTGCTGCCATGGAAATGGCTGGCGTACCATGGAGCTGGCACTGTGACCTCACTGCAGGAGGCTGGTGGAGACGACAGGCTCTGAAGAAACTCAGCTAGTGTCTGAATACAAAGGCTTTAACTTCAAGAAGTGTAGCATTATCAAAGAGGAGATGGATTAGAAGGATATAGTCAGTGCTTTCAATGTTTTCTTCTTCTGACACCATACAGAGATAGTGTAGCATTTCTCATCTCCTGCTCTTGAAAACATCTGGGCTAAGGGAGGTCTGGCTTCTCCAACTGAAATAGCGATAGTCATGCAAATAGAGCCCAATTTATTGCAAGGGGGAGGTGGGGGTGAGAGGTCACAATCTTAAGACTGGCACGCTAACAGGCAATGAATTTAGCTACCAGTTTTGTCCCCTACTTGAGAAACATTTCTGAGCCTTGCTTTCTGACTTTTCCCTTGTCTCTGCTCCAGTTTGGGCCAGTTTAAACAAAGATATACTCGTACACTGACTGAGCTTAAACTTCTGTGCAAACCATCCTAATTGACTCTGAGCCTGCTTTAGATCAATTTTGTTACATTCGATTCCTTACTGAGCTGGGATAAATTAGTGCAGCTTTACTGTCACCAGAGAATACACTAACTATTTATTCTGATTGTTCCCAGTTAATTCTCTCTGTTTCCTCTCAATTCTTCTCCAGGCACCTTCTACACTCCAGGTGTTCCTCCCACTCTTTTTCCCAAGCCATGTCCTTGTTGTGACACGCTTTGCTAAATTTAAGCAGTCTGAGTGAGGATGGTGGCCAGGGCCCTTAGCAACTCTGCCTTTAGCCAACCATACATTGTTGCTGCCCCTCCACTCCTTTCTCATGCAGCCCTTGTTGTTGCAGTCCATGTCTTATTCTGGCCTCTCACCACAGCCTATATGGATTATCTGCAAAATTTTTGACAAATACTAAATGGAACTACTTGCAAAATCAGCTCAAACTCAGCAAATAATTTCAGCTGGAAAATTAAAAAGTGTGAAGAGAAGGAGGAATTTTGAAAATGCCATATGATGTCATTTAGACATGTGAAAAATGAAATGTTCCATTTTGGAAATGCCCAAATTACATCAACATTTTCCAGATTGATTTTAGACTTTCAAACAGCATTCAAAACATTTGGTTTCAAAACAGCATTTTTGATTTGAAAAATTGACTAGCATTTTTGTTAAAAAAAAAAAAAAAGATTTTCAAAGACACACAACATAACAGTGTTTTCTCTGGGCTGAATAAAAAGGCTTCAGGATGATCTGAAACATCTGAAATGTTTTTTACATTTTTTTGTCATGAAAAATATATGTAAAACTTTATCTTTCAGTTTGACCTAAACAATTCCTTCTACCTCTCCTCACTAATGTTGAGACAAGTCAGTATTTACCCCAGTGAAAATGCATGCTAAGAAAGACACTTCTTTCACACAGTCCCAGTCAGGGTCTTGATTTCCACCATTTTAAACAGAATTTTGGAACAGCCTCTTTCACCTTTGGCTACAGAGGCAGCTCCTCTAGAGAGAGTAGCTTTGCTAGGCTAACAGGAGCCTTTTCAAATCTACCCACTATGAATGCCTACAAGGTAAAGAGATTTCCAGTTAAAATGCAGTTCTTAATACAGCCAACCCTAGAGATAACAGTTTTCAGCAAATGGTGGGTCATTCAAGGAGTGAAGCTGGTGATCTCCTCCATTGTGCGTTAAAATTAAAATGAACTTCTCCATTATGACATTCTCACCTTAAAAAACCCAAGACCAGCAAAAAAATGCTTCCAGATGCTGCAGGGGGGAAGGGAGGGAGGGAGAGAATGAGGGGAATAAAAAAGATATAACGTATTTTTAAATTCTATTTCCATTATGCTGTGAGTTAGTTTTCATGGAAATTCTGAGAAAGCACTTGGGAGAGAGCCCAGAAAAAGAAGAAGGGGGGGAAAAAAAAAGGGCAAATCTTGTGTGGTTTATGGGAATGTAAAAGAGAAGACTTTGTGTTTCATTTCTGAAGTGGGGTGCCATTTCCTTCAGCCAGTATCGGTTTTAGTAGCCTCCTGAAATGCCCAGAAGTTTCCAACTGGGACCTGCTGTGCAGAGCATGTGTCTTGCCTGGCTTGCCTGAGGACATCCTAGCTGGCTGAAAACTAGCTTGCACTAGCAGAGCAGCCATCACAGCACAGCCTCGCTGCCTGTGTACTCACCTGGTGCCTACTGCAGGGTTTTCAGGCTGTGCTAAGCTCTGCTCTGCTGCATGTATAATTTGTATGAGCCTGTCTGCATCTGTTTCTGCTCAGGAAATATTGTGTATGCAACCTCAGTGTACAAAGGAGTCAAGAGTAATGTGAATTGAAGCCTCACCTACAAAGCCAGGAGACCACAGGATCTGACTTTGGCTTAGACCAGCATGGCCTGATCCTGTGAATGATTTGCAGCATTTTTTCTCCAGTGCCTTTTCAGGCTCTCCTATCAGCACTGCTTGCTAATTAGCATACCTGTTGTGGGTTGCTTCTTTTAAAAAGTGCTAAGATATATAGTTCTAGAAAAAGTGTGCTGATAAAATTGCAACACCTGTAATTATCTGCAGTAATAGCTACAACTTGGGTCCAATGGCAACAAACCTCACATTATATAACATCATCTGCCTATCAGCACATAGACATCCTCTGCCTACCTAAGAGCTTTCTCCTCAGCCAAGCTATAGCAACCACCACTCCATAACCTAAGACTGTTCTTCCCAACCAGGCAACAGGTGTAATTCCACCCCATGCTCAGGAGTGTGTCTTTTGCTATGGGGGAATATTAAGTACAGCTACCAAATAAAATAGGGGAATCCAGAAACTCCACAGTTAAGATCACGTCATTGCCTTCCTTGTCATTTCCTTTTTATATCTAAATCTGCTGTTCTTATAGGACTTAAATCCCACTCCATTTTTCTCACTAGCACACTCCTGGCACATAGTGCTGCAATCAAATGAGCCCATTCTAAAACCTGAATCACTCCATGTCTTCTGAAGCAGATTGCAAACATTGGGGCACAGTCAGTAAGAAGCAGAGAAGCCACTGGTCTGGAGAAACCAAACACTGTGTTAACCAGTACCTGGCTTCTGGTCTGATAGGAGGAACACCAGTTTGCAGGGTCTTCCACTTTCTTCTGATCTACACATCAGCCCCTGCATCCTAGATCAGATAACACAGCAGGTGTTACAACTAGGGTTTATCCATGCTTTGCCACATGATTGGAGCAAACCCACACATTTGTCACTTGACATATCTGCATCTTAAGGCAGGATAATGGAAAGACTAGCATGTTAGGCAATGGTTGGAAGCATGTCTTCTGCTAAGGCTCTCGTGGGACATGGGGACCTAAAGAAGCTGGTCAGGCCTCCAATCAGCTCTGGACAATAAGCGCACCAGTCACGTCAGCAAGAAACCAAATCTCCTCAACAAAGCTTTATTTCAAGCCCACACAGAAGAGCAGGACAACTGAGCCCAAAGACCAAAAAACCTTCTGTCCACCTTTGAGATGGGCAGCAGTGCTCTTCAATCAGTCTAGAAAAAGGAGGGCCATCTCTACCCTTAAAAGAGTATCCAGTCTGCCTGCCCACCCCGGAAGCGAACACCTAAACCCTCTCTGCTCCTTTAGCTGGATCCCTGCTGCAGTGTGTTAGCTAGGCTTGTGTTAGGTAGGATTCAGGCTCTTGGGCTGATTCTCATCAGCTATGTATTGTCTCCTTACAGATTTTAATCTATTCATATGCTCCGTTACTCTGTCAGGTGCAACTTTCTGTGACCTCACAGGGTACTTGCAGCATGCTGATGAATTGCACAGTTCAGACCACCTGTCACACAGGGGTCACAGTGTGGCAAAAGTATGAGATATGGGAAAATGTGAGGTGGGAGTCTAACATCTGAGACTTGCAAGTGCCCACTGGTGAAACACAGTGACCTGGGAAGAGCTGATGAGATTTCTTCATCATCCCTAAACTATAAATAATGTTTTTGACTCTGGGCTCGCCTTACTCATGTCTGAATCATTCCATGCCGACTGTTTCTATTCCCCTTCCTGATCTGTACCTGCTTCTTATCTGGTCTTGGGAGCAAGTAAAGATGTCAGTCTGAGTGGTTTCAGACCCAGTTACCTTGTATGACAAATCTTGCCTTTACAGCATCATTACTAACATCAGTGCAGATTTCATGTTATACATGCACAGCTGTGAGGACTGGAGGCAGAACATTTCCATTGGGGGATGTCACAGTCTCTCTGCTCACCCAGGCTGTCTACCCCCCTGTAGCCTGACCCAATGTCCATTGCAGATGGAGGAAAGACTGCTGCACGGTGCAGAGGCAGAATGGAACGTACCTTGCAATGTGGAGTAAGGCAGGAGGTTTTGAAGGTGCTAGGCCACACTATTTCTCTCCTTGTAGCTGTGTGGCAATAGCTAATCTACAGGATCTGTGAGACCCTGGCTCTCAAAGAGGCAAGAGGCACCAAAGAGCTAGTTTGAGATCCCTTGCGCCTGCACCTGCAGCCTATAGAGTTCAGGGCTGAGCTGGAGACAAGGGTTGGGACCTGCTGCCTCTCTCCAGTGGCTCCCGGCAGCTGGCACAACCTAGTGCCCTCAGGCCTACTGGACACCTGTCCACAATCTCTATCATCTTCAGTCTTTGACAGCAACATAAGATGCATCCTTTTAGCCAAAACTATTTTGGAATGTGCAGATTTAAGGATCTGGCTAAAATAGGTTAGAGACAGGATCTCATCATGTCACCTCTTCTCTTAATATAATTTTATATATGCTGTGCTTACTTACTGTGGGCAGAACTCATTCAGATTCATCAAAATAAACAGAGACAGCAGACATTTGGCAGCCATTCCTACAGATGGCATAACTAAATTTCGTTATTCTTTTATGTTTGACTTCAACAGAGAAATATGATTTAATTGCACCAGTATTTGCATGGCAGCTTTATTCATTTTATAAAATGAATGGAGTGAAATTCCTTTACCTAAATTACATGTGGAGATTAATTTTGATTCTTCATCCCTGTTTCTTCTCAATTGCTTGTTCCCTTGCTTCTTTCTCCTCCCAAGTTGACTTAAAATGTACTTTTTCTTGTTCCTCATATTTGTCCTTCCCTTCCTCCCTCCCTTCCTCTCTTCCTTCTTCTTTTTTTTTCTTTCTTTAGCTTTCTGAAATTAAAAAAAAGAAAGGTAGAATTTTTCTTTTTCATCTGGTTGTCCTAAGGAAGTAAGACGTGAGACAACAATGTGTGTCCATCAGCCCCTCTACTTTCTACAGTGAAAGTCTCAAAGACGTCAAATTCTTACAAGCTTCATGAAAATCAATGAGCAAGCAAAGAAATCCAAGCTACGAACTTGCTGAGGGAAAGGCCACAGTGTAAATGTAACAGTTATTTTTCCTTTTTGGTGTGTTGTCAAGTCAAACTGCAAATGGATATCAGCCAGATGATCAGCATATGTGTCATTTGGGCTCTGAGTGGAGATAGATACGGGGTCATTGGGTACAAATTTATAGGAAACCACATTATACTCTTTCTGCTGTTCACAGGACAACTTGCCTTCTGAATTTCCGAGAAGACATATTTCAAAGTAAAAATAAACAAAGCCTCTAAATACAACTGGTTTATTGAAAAAAAGCTAGCATTGAGAAAGAGAAAACACAAGAATGAAAGAACATAGAGGAAAAGATTTTGGACTAGCTACTGGCCCATAATTGTGATCAAAGAAATTCTCTCCTGCTGTTTCATTCCTGTTTTGTCCAAGTAAACCAGGTTTCATGTACCTTCTTTGTAAATAAAGCAGGGTTGCACTAAAGAAATACTGGGCTCCATTATCAGTTTCTTCTCCTAAATGAAACAGTCCACAGGGCATTTAAAATTGGCTAACTGTGCAAGTCAAAAAGGGATAATAATTTTGTGAAGTGAACCAGAATGATCCTGACATTGCACAGACCTGGTGTATGTGCATTACCTTAATGTTCTACTTCTGTTTATTTTATATGTGTTGACGCGTCAGAGCTCTGACAAAGCTGAAGCTGAGTTTCCATTCCTCTGGAAACATTTAACCCTCCCAAGACTGACAGCCTTGTTAAAATGAACAGAGATGAGTCTAAACATCCTCCCATCCTCTCGACCTTTGTGCATGTTTGCAGTCTCCTCCCTCACCCCCCAACCTTCATTACAAGTTCTAAGCTCTCCTGGCCTTCAATGGCATCCAAATCACATTACTGACAGCTCCAAAGCATTAAATTGAGATCTAAAATTTTCACAATTTTACATTGAACTAAGGAATGTAAATGGATGAGAAACTGTCAGTACATTTTCTTTCCCTTCTGATTTTGAACTGCCAAAGTGTATTGGCCTTCTTTTCAGATTTGTCTCTCCTACCACAAAAAGTCTGATTTTTTTTGGGGGGGGGGGGCCTTCTGTTTTTTTTTTCTTTTTTTTTTTTTTTTCAGTTGAAGTTAAGATGTTCATCTAGTGCCTGGTTTCTGGGGTCTGGGCTTTAGAATAGAAATATGCCCAGTCACAGGATTTGTGATAAAGTTTCGGCAGTACTGGCATCTGCTTTAATACATTATTCTGAGATTTCTGTTCTGCCTTCCCTAATTGCCAAAGAGTTTTCTTGACTCCCAACATGGAGCCCTTTATCCTCAGTGTGATGGAGAGGATTTCTGATTCTGAGAAAGAAAATCATATGAATAGAGTGCATCATGACTCACTCCAAAAAGGAGTCTCAGTTTGTTTTGCTTACTAGACTTGTCTCAATAACCTTACCCAAATTTCTAGCTCCCAAATGCTGATATTCCCATTTCTAAGATGTCCTTTGCCTGAACACTTGCCAGTGTCTCAAGCATTAGGAAGTTTCCTTTACTGAATTATATTTTCAGTCTGTCTCTACCATTCTCCATCCCACAACCCCTCAGGATTTTATAACCTACATGCTCTATTTTGGCTAGTGATGTCAGAAGCAGAGCAGTTACCATGGAGAAGAAGGGGACAGACTCCACTGAGATGGACACAGACATAGCCTAAATCTACAGCAAATTCATGATTCATCAGCCAAATTGTGTGTCATCATTAATGGGTTGCAAAAGAGGTCATCGATAATTTTTCAGTTTAATGTATACAGTGGAAGAGAAGTTTATTAAAAACTTCATGTAAGCCTGGCTAATGTTTACTTCAGAAGAAACTTGTTATTAATGAATAAGTGGAACAATATCAGGCACCATCTCAAAAGTGGTTACAAGAACAAGGCTATAGAAACCAAGCTGAGGGGCTGGAACTGAAAGCAAGCACAATTATTCATTGAATTCTAGGATCAGTGTTGCAATGATACACAGATAACGCAGGATCTCCTTAAATGGTGAGTAGAGCGCAAACCCATGGCACTAAGTTGCATAAAGAGTGTCTCCATGAGAATGTACTGTTACATGTCAAAATACTTCTGCTTTTCTTTCTGTTGCCTAATTAATTTGTAATGTTTGGTTTATTATTTTATTTTTGTTTGTTATGTGAAATATTTCGCTCCTGCATAACCCTATTTTCTTAACAGCTGTTTCAACCTCTCCCTCTTCTATCATTCTAGGAACATTTTGATAAGATGAAAGATCCACAGTTACCTTCACATATTTCACCTATGTGCGTGGCTAAGACTAGTACCAGGGAAGGCTGTAGGAATGCCATTTGGCTCCAGAACACTGTGGCATCCCAGTAGTACTCACTGGCCAAATAAGTGTGTTTCATATCAGTGGAAAATCATGTATGCTAAATGGATTTTGGAAGAGTAATTCAAAAACACAAAGAAACCCTTCTTTGGTCATAGAATTTATGATTGAAGTGTTCTGCAAAATTATTCTTTGAAATAACTTTGCATGTTATTTCTCAGGAATATGAAATACTCTCATCTTATAAATAAGAATAATAAAGTTTGGAGAAATTTGTTTGCCTATTTCCTTGATGAGGCTTTTCTGCTTACCAGCAGACTGCTGCATGGTAACTCAGCCAGGAATTTTTTTCTCTCTTTAGCAATAAAGAGTCTACAGCCGGCATGTTGAATTCAGTTCACAATACTAACACATGCAGAATTGCATCTGGTTCACATTCCTGTCATCACTCATGTTTTCAAGACTGCCAAGTGTAGAAACATAGTTAAAACAACAGCAGTAAGAACTGTCTGAATCTTGGCAAAAAGTGTTCATTATTGCACAGTGGAACTCCTCGCTGAGGTGTTGTGGAAGCTAAAACTGAGTTCTTTGGAGGTTATTAAACATAGTCAGCCAGAGGCATCTTCCAGCTTAGGAAACCCTAAATCACTGATTTTTGGAAGGTTTCTCTGGGGAAAGTTCACTCATGATTTACCCTGCACACTGTGTGCTTCCCCATGCATGCAAAACTGTCTGCTGGAAGAGGCAGAGACAATCTGGACCTTGGGTTTGCACCACCAAGACTGTTTTTACCTTACATTTGCATCAGCTCCACTGACTTGAATCATGTGAACCTACTTTGGAAATTATGACTCCTATTTCTGTCACTGCGATCAGCAGAAACACTGAGGTATGTAGGGGAGAACTATGGTTCTAATAGGTGTTCTTTTTATCTTACCGTACACTTCTCTGATTACAACCACATTTTAACAGGTTACCTGATGTATATAGTTGTAACTAGTAATTCTTCTCATGCCTTCAGGGTCTAGGACCTCAGAGAGCACTTTTCTTTAAATACTGTTGTGCTGGGACTGTTGCATGAGTAGTACCATTCCTAGAGCCAGAGCGAACATAATGCACCAGCAAAAGGAACTGAGAGCCATTGTCTGGAAGCTGCTACAACACAAGCATTAATCTTCATAATGTTTTCTAAACAATCTGGCTCCATTTAATAATCAGTATCATTGTTTTTTAAATCTTTGAGTTTTATATTTGTGAACTTTGATTTAGAGAGCCAGCTGCAATGTTAACCAGCCCTCTGCTGAACCCAGTGTGATAACACTACACTTTTCCCTAAAGGTCCTGACTCCTCTTAATTGGACAAGGTCACTTCTCCTCTACTATGAAACAGGGATCCTACTTTGACAAGAAAAAGGAATAGCATACTTTAGAAACACATCCCACTGTGCTAGGGTGGGAAATTAAAAAAAAAAAAAAGAAAAACAAAAGACTCCCCATTGTGTTGCAGTGCAAAGGAATACCTTGTTCTTTTTGAGAGTCATATGGGAAGCTTAAAATGAATTAGTTTGCTTTATGGATGTTAACTCTGAAGTCAAACAACCCTGTGTATAACAAATCTGCAGAATGGGGGATCCTGCCACAAAACTGCAATTCAAAGAGAAGAAGATATACATCTCTTCTTTCTCTATTTATTTCCTCTCCTCACCCCCTGTCTCTGAGCAAAGGGAGTTATTTTGCAGAGTGCTTTTCATTAAGCAATACCCATTTGTTTAACGGATGGAACTCAGAGAAGCAGGAGTAAACATTTCCCATGAAGCACCAACATAAATATTTAAGGATGGGAGCTTGTAATGACCAAACCAGACTTTGTACTCAAAAGCCACTTGTATAACCAAGCTGAGAGTGCCCAGAGACTGACTGAGAGCTGTTTTTAGGAGAAGAAATGTTTTGTTCTGTTATCTGGATCACGCTGTGAAAACTCCACTGAAAGGACATTGTTACCAAATGCTGCCTTAAGTGAGCATTTGTGGAATCACCCCGTGTGGAAGCTGAGAGAGAGACAGGGCCCTGGGACAGGGCATAGCAGAACAGTATCGTAAAAAGCCATGTGACTTTTCCCCTGAAATATTTAGATATGATTTTTTTTCTTCCTGCCAAAATAGATAGCCATTTTCACCAATTTTAATTCCTGGTTTCAGCCTGAAATCTGAAAATTAAAATAATTGGGATTTTTTTCTTCTGAAATCCCAATATTTTTCTTTTCTCTGTGACAAAGTAAAAATTAGGAATATGAAGGTTTGGAAAAAACTAATATTTTTGTTTCAAACGAAAATTTTTGTTGCAATGCAATTTTTTATTTACTGACCAGTGTTGCCGACTGACAATACAAAGTCACTTGCCTGTGACCCCCCTCCCACCCCACTTCTGCTGAAATCAACCCTCCTCATGGTTACACATCATTGCCTGAAGGCCTCTAGGGGCAGTGTTTCCCAAGACAATAGATTCACCGTTGCCTCAAACCATATCATCTGAAAGGGATTGTTGCTGCATGTCACGGCCTACACACTCACCACAAATTGGCTCTGGCAAATCAAGTATGACCAACCTTTTTCTGAGTCATTTAGTTTAGTATATCTGCCGTTGCTTGTTCCACTCTGCTGTACTTCAGGTCCATCCTGATGGCCTAGGTACTTAGAGATAATGCTTTCCCCCTCTCTTCTGATCTCAGGTGTTCCTGGATGTTAACTTAATCAGCAGACTTGTGCCTCTTTCAACTATATTCTTCTGAGTGACTGGAGAACAGATGTTTCCCTGGACATCAGGAGATCATGCTGCCACCATCCTTTCACAGTGGTACTGCTTTCTGACTCAGGGCTGGATGCCAGCCTTGCAGCCTATGGACACAGCCTTTTACTGAGTTGCTCTGCAGACTACCAACCCCTGCCCATGCACCAGCAGTGTGGCCCCTGCAGCCCTGGTGTACGGCGCCCCAGGCTCTAGGGCAGGCCTTGAGCACGTCCGCCCAAGGACAGACCATCACCCACCGGTATCAAAAGCTGACCCTGTCAAATTCCACTGTGATACAAACTGGTCTGAAGAGGAGAATCTGGCCCTCTCCTCATCAGGGTTGAGAATTCTGTTGAGGAAATGGTTGCCGAAAAACCCATTTTACCATTGCATCTCACACTGACTGTTAGAAAATGGTCACACACTCTTCAGCGCCAAACTAGAGGCTCTCAGGGTCATGCAAAAGAAGCAGGAGCACAGCTCTGGATCTTCTGGGGCCCAGAGGAAGGCTCTGCGCCTGTTAGAAGGAGCTGGGCTGCATCTAGGTCTACTGCCTCACAGATATCACTGCCCACACCTCCTGGTTTTTCATCCCCGTCCACAGCACCAAGCCCCACCAGCTACCTCCTGCTGCTCCAAGGCAGTCTGTGACTGATACCTCCAAAGCTGGCTGCCTGCACTGGCAGTCTGCTGACCCTGGGTCTTGGTGTCACTGCTAATGCTCCAGCCACTGCTGAGAAATTTACTCCACTATAGTCAAACCTGTGAGCCTTGTGGCACACACTAACAGCCCCTGCCTTGGTCTGCTGGTCTTGCTTCATCCCCCATCAAGAACCTGCGCTCCCTGGGCTGTAGAGTCACTGTGATGCTGCCCCAGTCACTCCCTAAGCATCTCCTTTATGACTCCCTTTCTCCAGTCTCTCCGGGGTCTCTTCTGCTCCCACCACACACCTTCACCACATACGTAACTTATTCCTGTGCAACAACCCCATCCTTGTTCCCTTAGGTACCATCTTTTTCTTTGACATCTCTCTGTTGTCCCTTCCCTGACCTTTCTCCTCGATGTATGTTTCCCATTACCTTCCTCATATTTCCTTCTGCATCATCTGTGGCAACCTCAAACATCAGACACTTTATCTGTCCGTCTTCATCTGCACCTCCTCCTTTTTTCTGGCACTCTCAGCTATGTCACCCTTCCCTCTGTCCCACAGGTGCCCAAATCTGGTGTAACCATCAGCTCCCTCTTCTCTCTCCTCCTACACAGACGTTATAATTAATTCCTGCAGGTTCCAGCTCAGCAGCATTCCAGGGGTAGCAAAAACCTGTGGGCTGGTTGATGTATTGATCTGGCCCCAGGACTGAGACTGGTTTTGCAGATCTGTACACACTCTATAAACAAATGTTTGTGCCAACTGTTGAGACCAGAAAGCAGGGTTTCATTTAGCCATGGGCCATTTTTAAAAATAAAGGATGGTGAGAAATTGTGGTCATTTTCCTATTTTGGGATGCAAGAAATATTGAAATGAAGTCTCCCTGGTTATTTATACTGGTAGTGTTTTCAGCTGACAGTTCTCAGGAGCTTTTGGGAACAAGGAGCTACAATTTCATTTGGCTGAGGAGTATGGTAATTTATGAATTACAGATGAGTGCACACATGCATATACATACACAAACTCTTGCACATGTTAAAAGCCACAAAACCCAGCTAATTCACTAAGTCTGTGGGCAACTGCATAGTTAGGCAACACTGCTAACCTGCAAAAAACCTTTCCTACAGGTCCTGTTAGTCTCAGGAACTGTCAGAAGTAATGGCATGTGGCCATCTTTACCATCCTGGAAAAATCCACATCATCAGCCTCTGTGCTACAAAGCAGACTTTGCCACTGCTGATCAGGTCCACTTTGGACAGAGTGAGTCAACTATGAGCAATCAAGTGTTAGAAAACCACCACTGATCCACTGGGACTTCTRTAGGAAACCATTTCTGCTTCATTCCCACCAGTCCAGCTTTACTCATCCCTAATACTACATAGAGAATCTACAACCTCAGGAAAAATACTAACATAACATGAAACTGACCTTCACCCCTAATCTGAATGCCCTGCATAAACCCTGCTCCCTCAAGGCTTCCACTGCTGGGGCAGGGTGAGCTACTCAGACCAAGGTATACACCATCTACTTTTAATGCCCTGCCCTTGACATAGTGACTGCAACAGTCTTATGTCATGTACACAGTCAAAACACAGACCCATTTCACATGAAATAGCAAAACACAGTGAGTAGGGCAATATTTTAATTTCTCTAAATGATCTTGGCCAGAAATAAGCTTTTCTGCTTTTCTTCTATAGATTGAGAAATAGTTTCTGTCCCTCTAAGTCTCTAAACTGTGTGCCTCACAGACATATTTAGCCCTTATGGCATGAAATAAACCTCCAAAAGCAAACAATGTGGCATTGCTGTAAGCTTGAGCATAAACGAGCCTTCTTGTAAATTGGAATAATCACAAACGCACTGATGACTATGGATTTTTTACAGATTTTAACGTGTAATTGTGGAATTAGTCTTCAGGAAAACTGTCATGGACATGAAGCAAGCTCAGATCAAGGGCTCCATTTCAAGTAAATATTCAAAGTGACCTTACCTCCTCCTCATTTCCTTTCCTACTCTTCTCTGGATCCCATCTTCATCTGTCTGATAAGCACCATATCTTTCCATCCATCTGTATGGCCCTGTGTAAGCAGTAGATAAGAAGCAGATATTAGGCAGAGCAGTGCAGCTTAGAAGGGCGACATCCCACTCGTCAGCAGCCAGGTATGACTGTGAGGAAGCTTGGTGTACTGTGGTCCACAGTCAGGGTGGTACTGCTCTGGGGAAGCTTGCAGGACCTAGATCCTCACTCATACTGGTAGGGCACTCCTGTGGGACAGCTCGTAGCCCTGAGGTCCCAAATGATATTAGGAAGGCACTGCTGCAAAGCAGAGTCTGGCACAGAGCACAAGCCTGGCCCTCTCCCTCAAGTCTGTCACAGGCTTTAAGGCCAAGAGTAAAAAAAGAAGCTGTGGGGATAGGAGACAGGAGATCTGAAGTGTCTGGAGCTGAACATAGTACCTCTTTATGGAACAGTCAACATTTCTTCTTCTGTCTCCTCAGAGCCAGCTGTGTGTTTTGTCTAAAACCAATCTCTCATTTGAGCTACTTGAGATAAAACACTGAGAAGCCCCTATTGTAAATGCCACAAAAAAACACAAAGGAGAGAGCCCAGAGTAAAAACTATTTTCTTAATAAAACTGTCAAGGGGAAAAGAGAGACTAAAAACCTTTGCAAAGCCAAGTAATTAAGTTAAGAACAGTTGACATCCCCTCCAAAATGCTTGACATAAACTGTCTACTTATTACTCTAATTGGAGAGGAGCAGTGCAGGCTGAGATGTGCATGTGTATCAGGTGAAACAGAGTAGGAATCTCAGTGCAGAGAAGAAGGGAAGAGGGCCCAGGAGCAGCAGGCTCTAGGTATGTGAATTGAACTCATGCCAAGGAGCACAGAATTCCCTGCTCCCCCATGGGTTTCCCAGTACTCCTTCCACAGTGTCTCTCTAAATTAGATCCCTCCAACACCACCTATAAAATAACAATAGCCAACATTTGACTACCCCTCCCATGGCAGTGGGGAGGCAGCTAATGCAGATAAAGCAAAAACGCATATTATACAACACAAGGGTAGTTTGGGTAATAGAAGCATACCCTCCAGTGGACAAGAAAATACAAAGAGGAAGACCTTACTCTGTACCATGGAACATGATCTCTGAGCTACAGCCCAGCCTGAGGTGGAAAGTCCACACAGTGCAGTACTCTGTGAATGTAACTAACCCAGCCTGACATGTGGGGATCCATCACTGGCCTCTCTGTACCTGTAGCATGGTGAATCCTCAACCATGTTGTTTTCCTGCAGAAAATGGAGAGCCAACTCCCCTGTGGGCAAAGGCATTTGTCCTGCTAGAAGGGCTGTCCATGCAGCCCTGGTGCTCAGCTCTCAAGAAGGGTCCACCTGTAAGGAACAAAATGCAATGTGAGGGCCCCAGATTGCTTATCAGTAAATACCAAGATTCCCCTTTCTTGTGTGAGCCATTTGGGATTTAATCTTCTCAGGATTTGACCAGCTATCCCCTGGCTGTTTTCCTTGTGCATCATACAGCCTGTTTTCAACTCACATGGCTTTAATCAGAGGGTTGGCTCCACGAGATGGGAACTGCATCATCTTCCAAACTCCCGCAGGAATTCAGTTCACATTGGTTCCCTTCTTTGGATTTGCAAACAGAGCCTGTTCCAAGAGGCACAGGAATCCAGCCCAGGCTGGTTGTTCCTCTTCCTCACTAGAACTAACCGAAGAGAAGGCACCTACTTGTTGGAGAAAAATCTTGTTTGGTTCAGTTTGTAGAGCTGAATGAATCAGGTTGTGTCCTCTGAAAGCCCCTCACAAACCTCATGGCTCAAAGACAAAGCATGGATTGATTATTGTGGAAATGAGAAGGGGATCCATGTTTTTGAACAAATCACCTGCTGTTTTTAGCCAGATGCTATGGGATAAAAGAGCACCAAATGAAATAACAGATAAATAACAGATGTGTAAATCAAGACAACCAAGAACTGAAGGACTTCCAATGACAGAAATAATCCCAATAGATCAATATCAGACCAGGCAATCCAGCAAAAATTGCAGTCTCAAATAGTTCTCTAACAGAGTGAGAACAGAAGTTGGTTCCATTTCAGAAGTGTTAGAGTCAGTCACACACCAGGTAAAAAAACATAAACACCAGACACTTGGCATCATGCAGGTACCTGACAAATACATTAAGTCAGTTGGACTTGCTTTAAGCACAGTCTTTATATTTTCAAAACACCAAGTTCCATGCAAGTATTCAGGTTGCCATGGCAACATGATACATTTGTTCCCAAGTGTCATTTTCCATCACAATCTTTTTTTTTTCAGAACTTTGCCTGACTTCAAAACTTTGGTTGCTGAGGCAACACTTCATTTTGAAGGGAAGTGATTGGCTGTGCCCATCTGTGCCAAGGCAAGGGATGTTCTTTGAAGGCCGGCATGCTACAGAATGGGAGGAGGTGTTAGGGAGGCTAAAAAGATATCAGGAAAGATGAGTGAGAGGAAGGAACTGTGCTGAGAAGTGGCTATGGAGGGGTGACATACACCTTCGCAAGAGGCAGGTGGAATGGTGTCCAAGTGGGAGGCTCCAAACTTAGCACAGGCGAGCTAATGTGCCACATTACATCACTGGGAATATTAAATGTGGTCTTAGTGAAATAATGCTTTGCCTTCGATGTAACCCTCGAGGATCTCATGGAGATGCATAGTCCTCAAAAGACCTCTACAAGAGAGGAATTTGTCTTTGGACTTGTTTAACATAAAAAGTGACTGTGGTAGAGAGAGCTTGAATGAACTGCTGAAGGTCACACAGTAAATTAGTGGCTGCTCTGGAAATGCTGTGTTTCACCTGTAGAGATCATCATTTCTCTGATATTTAAATTATGCTTAAATAGAAATCCATTTACCTTCTACAGAGAAGCAGTGCAATCACTTTTTTCTAGCTAACATATTACAGTCTTCACCTCTGCTATCTGCCAACATATTTGGCTTGAAATGCACTGAATTAGGAACTCTTTTCTTTCTATACAATGCCTTCCTCAGTGGGCCCCTGATCCATACTCTTCTTGAGATCCCGCTATAATAAACATGACCACCATGAACAATCATAACAACTTAGAACAGCTCTTTAATTGGCATCATTCCGACTTTCCTCTTGGCTGGAGGGAAACATTGCCCTGTTGAAGGGACACAACACCATCACTTCAACGCCTATAGGCTCTAACAGACTTATAAACATGGAGAGCAGCTTCAGGAGGCAGAAGTATGCAGCATCTAGCAGAAAGTGAAAATGAATTACAAAGGAGGCTCTGAATTGGAGGAGGTAGGGCATATGACAAGGAAAAGCTGGTGGCTTTGAGGAAATGCACAGGATGAGAGCATACACAAGCCATGGGAATGGAAACAGAACAAGGGGTAATAGACAGGATCAGATGAAGAGAATAGGTAAGGGATGGCAGGAGGACAGATATCATAGAGATGAGCATAGTTTACAGGTGCTGCTAACACAGGGACCGAGAGTGAAACCTGAGAAATCAGTAGTGAGAAGGCTAACTGGTCACAAATCAATATGAATGGCCCAAGCAGGAAAAGTAGCTTTCATTTCATTTAAGTTGCTGAGGAGATGTAATTGAAGTAGGAGCAAATACAGAGCAGCCAGACAAAACTCTTCAGAGGGGATTTATTCACCTTGTAACTGGCCCCTTGTGGAGCAGAGAAGCTCCCCAGAAATGACTGCAATCCAGCCCACATGGAGAGTGAATCTTGACATGAAAGAAAGGTGTAAAAAATATAAAAAAGTTAATAATAGAAGAAGGGATCTTTACTGAGGTGAACAGCCATTGCACACATTTCTCTGCCTCTTAAAGAGCAAGGGAGAGTTCAGGATGATTTAAAAATACTGTGGATGAATTTGGCATATATAGGATGAAGAAAATCCCCATGAGAAGAGCCTAGGATTCAAGAACCTGGAATCCATCTACTTTTCTTTGACATTGACTCCAAGTGCAACTTGGACTAAGACACACTTTTTCTGTGCTCCAGTTCCCTCCTCTGCAGGGGAGATGGTCAGACTTCTCTACCTCCAAAGGATTTGCGTGGATAGATGTGTGACTGATTACAAGGTACCAAGTCACTGCTGAGACTAGGAAACAGTTCAGGACTGAGATGGGAAATTGCCATCCGGCACAGGCAACCTTTAGAAAACATCTGTTCCCTCTGATCTGCAATGGTGTCCCCTCTTGCCTCTTAGCAAGTTGTGCTAGTACTAGTACTTCCCTTGCCTCCTCCAGTGTCCATTGGTTCTGCTCCTTCACATCTGACATTAAGTATCTGAGCGGTCTTCAACTGCACCAAAAGCCCTTTGCTCTGCTGTCACCATTGGATGAGGGAGCCCCAAAAAACTGCCAGAAATATCAGAAAAGCTGGCAAGGAAACATTAATTAGAGCAATGCCAAACACAGTAAGATCAGGCATGTATGAAACAAAGATAGAGAAAATAATTCTCTCATTCACTGCCTCAGGCAAGCCTCCTCCATTGATAGGCTTTTGAAGCTGAATGGAAATGTTATGGATCAAGGGTGCAGCCAGCTGCAAAGGCAAATGATCGGAAGTCACCCACTAGTAATTTGGGCCATACAGATTTCACTTATCTCTTACTGCCCATTGTGGAACCCAGAACAGAACCTTTTACCTGCTTTCTTATTTGATAAGCAGGTGGCTTACACATTTAAAACTAATTATTGCTTCAGTACCGAATCTCCAAAGCCCTAGGATCTTACACTGTCCTGTGAGCCAGTATTTTTCCCTGCCCAGAGATGTTGCACACAGCAGGTTCTGCTGGAAAGTAAAGCCAGTGAATAGATATTTGTTTGGTACTAGCTATTGCTTGTTTAGAGGGCTCAGCTAATACATTAAGCTAGCTAGCCATGTCTCCACTTTGCAGTCCATGTCTCGGTGCCCAAGTTCCGGACTGATCATGACTGACACCCATGCATAGGTCACTGGGGATTAGGCTTTGATTTCTTTCCATTTCAATAATTCATAGCTGACTGCATAAGCAGAGTCAGATACAAACCCACTGTCTGGATCACCACCTGCTTGTTCTTCTGAGTCTGGGTCATTGTAGCATTTAAAAACAAAAACAACCAACACAGCCCTGCCAGGCAAGAGCAAAGAAAAGCAGCAAATATGAGAAGTACTCTTGATGTCCAAAGCAAAATATACAGACACAGGAGGCTGCAGGCTTTGTCTCTCTCCTGCATTAAATTGTTTTTGATGCTTCCTTCCCAAGGGCTTTGAATTTTAATTGTTTCTTCTTTGCTGATTGCATAAGAATTGGGTGATCAAAAAGCTCTGGAGAAGGATAAATACATCCTCAGACCTGATTTACACCTTTGCCTGCGCTGGACCATGCATAAGAACTAGCTTGTGTATTTCTGATGGGCTGTGTGCCCCTGTACACCCCTGGTCAGGGCCAAATAGCAACCATTTGACCTTTGGTTAAACACTGCAGAAACCTGGACCCTGCCCTGCTTTTGTACTGTGCTCCCAAAGCTGCCCAGTGGACTACTGGCAATAGTTACAAAATGCAATACTCCAGCTACAACACCTTCCTTCCTAGGCAACAGGTCAAACCCTGCAGTGGGGAAAGAAGAGGCACAAAGTGGCCTATGGTGTTTGTACGTCTGGCAGGGAACTCCCCAAGGGCTTTGTCTACTGTATCCTGGGACCCTTTCTTCTATCTGAGTGACCATGAAAGCAGCCCAAGGGAGAGGAATGGCTCCTGCAGTGATAATATTTCTCTGGTGATTTCCAGGGATTGCCTGTGTCCCCACACTTCTCTTTCCTTGGCACTGATCACAGGGACCTTCCCTCACCGATTCCGGGTATCTCACTGCTTTGGGCACTTCAGCTGCATTGCCAGCGGCATGCACCATGGTTATGAGGCTCTAGGACAGTGCACTGCCTCTGCTTTGCCGTGGGTGATGCAGAAGTCTGCCCAGTGGTCCCTAGAGCACAGGCAACCATTTCTTGCATCAGATGGAGAAGGAGAGGGAGACCCTATAAGTCCTATCATAGTCCAGCACAAGGCATTTGCTCCAGAGATTCAGGAACTACTTTCCTGTCTGCCAATCCCAGTGCGGGTGAAACAAGTTCTCTCCCATGCTCAGGCATCTGAGAATTGCCTGGGAGTCTCCTATTCCCAAGGGTACAACTTTCAACAGCTGCTGAGTGGCCTGGCAAATAAACAAGTAACTTCTGCAAAATGTATCTGGACATCAGCCATATTAACCATGAGTGCTGCTCACCCCTATGGATGCAACAGCTGCCCATTGGAATAAACAGGAAACTGTGTTATCCTCTGAGGAGCAAGAAAGGTGAAGGGGTCATGACTGTAAATTTTATGTCTCTATGTTTGGGACATGCAGCATGAGCCACAAACAAATAAGTTTTCCATTTTTTCTCATAAAGCAGGGACTCAAATGCTGGTCTTTTCCTTCTGAGCTGGTTCTCTGACCTAATGTTACCCTTTTCTTCAGTGCAAGACCATTAGCCACATCCAAGAGAACAGAAATCCTGGTTTCTCCATTCAGGGTTTGGAAAACAGTCCAATAGCATGGCATAGGGAGGCACTGAAGCAATATGCCTGCCAGGTCAAGCGGAATAAAACCATGGATCTGTCTTCTCTGATTCTATGCAATCACACATTTGTTTTGTACTAGCAGGCCTGGGGTCCTGCCTATGAATACATGTTCTTCTGCACTTTGTCTTCCTGCAAGCTGGTGTTTGTCAGGAAAAACTCTGAGCCCCTTTGGTGTCAACTTTTCTTGGCCATTTTGGAGTCTTTACTTTTTCACCCTTTTGGAAAGCAAATCAGGAAAATTTTATATCAAATGAATGCAGCCCGTGAGAATTTGCATTTGCCCATGGAGTGCTCAGAAATTTCTGAGATCCTTGGCAGACCTTTAGGGCCTGTGTCACACCTGACCAGGAGGTCAGGTGAGCTGGGCCAAATCGTTCCTTCTGACCTCAGTATCTATGGATAAGTTTCAGTTGAACTCAAGACTGGGAAAGTTTCACCCTCTTTCCTTGTGATGTATCTATTACTGAAAGTTGCATCTGCACCTGAATACAGTACAGTAAAATGACGTTGGTGCAGTGTGGCAGCAGTGATGTTGCTGTGGAAACCATGATATTTTAATTGCCTAATTCAAGAGAACCCAGGTAAGCCAAACATTGTAGTTCCCCCAGTAACAGCAGTTCTGCTGCAGAAAGATCTGGACTGAATATCAGGAATGTAGGGCTCTGTCACTGACCAATTTGTGTGAGCTGTGTGACCTTGGGCAAGCTGTTCCCCTCTTCATGTCCTTTGATTCTCCCCAATGCATGCGCCCACCTTTCGCCTGCCTGACCTGTATGGATGGTAAACCTCCCGGATTTGTGACAGTCTCTGCATTCCATGAGGGCACAGCATCCTGGTAAGATCACTGAGAACCTTCACAGTACAAAATATGGATACAAGATAATTAATAATGTTGAATGTGCTCTTTTACTGGTGCAAGGGTCTAGGACAATGGTACTACCTGTATGGTAGATTACGTGTCCACTGTTGCTCTAAAACCATATAAATATCTTGAGCAGAGTGCATTTAACTTAGTCTAATGACATACCAAAGTTCATCTTTGTGATCATTTGTGACAGAGCCCACAAAATACTGTGTGCAGCTTGAGACCTGACAGATTCTATCCACTGAGGGATTTCCAGAAAGGAAAGATGCCTACATACCTATTTATAGGTGACTATTTATACCACAGAGGTACTGGATGCTGATGAGCACACAGCATGTGACCAGCTGTGGATAGACCTGATTTCCACTGAGCAAGTATTTCACAGATACTTCAAACAAGGCAAATGCCTTAATAATGCTCCTACTTTCATTCTGAGGGCCCAGAATTGTGCAGTGGAAAAGGCATACAAATCAATATTGCCTAGCCTTTCTGGCTAGAGGTTTGTGTGCTGCAGCTCCCTACAACCTATGTGACCAGCAATAGGGAGTTATGACTTGTGGCTGGAGTTTTCAGTAGATGGCATGGTAAGGAGATAAAAATGCTACTTAAAAAAAGCTTGCTGCTCTGAGAAACACATGAGGATGAGACAACTGGAGGGGCTGTAGGAATGAGAGAGAAACCACCTGGCCTGAAACGCTGACAGGTCTCCCAGAAAGGAAGTCAGATCTGAGAAGGGTGACTCTCGCATCTCAGCACCTTCATTTTTCAAAGATCTGTCACTCTCCAATGTCCCTAAGAGTAAAGTGGCTGTGAATAGACAATTCCTTTGCTAAGAAAGCCTGTGCTTTCTTGCCACAATGCCCACGCAGAGTCAAGCAAGAGTCTTGATGACTAGAGGTGTGGGGCAGCAATGGGAGGATTCAGCAAGATTAGGGCACTGATATGAGCTGTAAGATGGCCCCACAGGCCAAAAGGAAAAGACTAAGCCTGGTAGGAAACTCTACAGGCCCCAGAGTTAGTAAGAAAGATTTAAGCTCTTCACAGGACTGCTTTGTTTAGGGTGGTGCAGCAGCAGGCTGCCAGGAGACTCAAAAGAATCAAGAAATGAGAAGAGCATTGATATTAGACATTGCTGAGAAGAAATCAGCTATGGGTGAGAACATAGATGTATCCTGCTGCTACATCTGAAAGATGAGAATAGATAGGTGACAAAAGAGGACTGTCCAGGACAAACTCCTGCTTTGTCCTCTCATTAGAGAATGGTGTCCATACTGAGGGGTTAAGTGTCATGGGGTGACTATCTCTAGTCACTGCAGTCTTACACCAAGAAGCTATCAGAAAGCAGTGAGTGAGGGAAGCCCAGCGTGGGAGCCCAGTGTGACCAAGTGTGAGGCAATGAGTGATTTGGGATTTTGAGGGAACCCAGCCCAGAATTAGGAGATCACAGGCTTTTATTCAAACCTCCTAAAGGGCTTGAATCTTGACACGTGTCATCCACCACCAGACCACGTCACAAGCACTTGGAGCCATGACACACACGGGCCTTTGCAGGGGGTCATGTAATAGGGAATGGCACATCCTTATGAGGTCATGCAACAGGGCATATGGCAAGGGAGAGGCCACAGTCACTTGGCTGTGGTGTGAGACCTGCCCAGACCCAGTGAATTGGTTTTGCACACTGAGGACAGTTTCTGTTCAGTGTGGCCCCAGCGGATGGCATAGCACGGCCCTGTGCCTTTCCAGAAAGATGTCAGGAGGCATCCTCGCCCTGAAACCACCACACAGTGCTGCTGGGGGCTGGCGTACTACTGTAACGAGGCTACTCCTTGCTGCGCTGCAGAATGACATTGCTACTTCACAGTCTCAGTCCCCAGAGACTGCTCTGATTGTCTGTTTGTCTTTTCTGGCACTTTACAGAACAAAGTACAAGAATTTCTTTCCCTCCATGAGATCAGTTCTGATGCAACAGCCTGGCAAGGGCTGGAGAGGACACCAGAAGGTGCGAGTATTATTTATGTCAGCATGGAGACTCCACCACTGAGATCATGCTAACATTGTGCCAGGCACTACACAAATGCATGGTAAGAAATGGCCTGCGCTCTGAAGAGTTTATTAGCTAAGACAGACAAGAAGATGGAGTTATTTGCTCAACTGGACCAGTAAGTCAGCAGCAGAGAGGAGGAAAGGACCCAGGCCTCTTTCTTACATTCAAAGTCAGTGCTTGTCTGGACCAGCTTAGATTGTTTCTCACATCACCCCTATCAGCATATTCGGCTTTCCATAGTTTATCTCACATGCTTGAGCAATAGTTTTCAGGACTCACAGTTCAGCTTTGTTTTATTTTATGGAGGAAGTGACACTCACAATATTCTCAAAGGTTATGTTGCTGCATTGCAACAGCTCTCATCCTACATGGAGATGGAATACAGCTGAGCGATGCTGATGTGATGACTCAGCTTTGCTGGATTTTACAGTAGTGGAGCACCTCTGACATTTCCATGGAGATATTCTGATTAGTTTGGTGTACAGGGCAAGAGAATCAAACCTAGTGAAGTCACCCCAAACTTAGCAGCCCAAAGCAAGCCTTCACCAAAGCCACCTTCTCCTTTGCTACAGCAGTTCAGCACCTATAGAGGAAAGATGCACACACCTCCCTAATTTGAGATGCCAATGATGTAGAATTATCCACCTGAGCTAGTCACCTGACCTCCTTTTATAGCCAACAGAGGGGAAACAGATCTTACTAAAAGAGGCCAAAGGAATTGTGCCCTAATATCTACTTTGGATAAAATGAATCATTATCTAGAAGTCCTCACTTCTCTGCACTGACACAGAGCGCCTTGCTCAGATACAGCTGTTTGCACTTGGTCAAGTGAATCCTAACCCTGCTGTCCCATGGTGACCCAAAAAGGTTAAGAGTACTGTGCACTAGTCGCCTTCTGAGCTAGAAACCCCGTCCTCTCATACAGATTAACACATTTCAGATAGAATTACATGTAGTCTACAAGTTTCTCAGGGGTTAATTAATTGTAACAACAGGTGGGTGGCTCCTATACAAGCACAAGTTTGAATCCAAGGCAACCTCGTGGTTGCTTTTTTCCCTAGTTTGTGACTGTTGCACTCACCTAACCGTACTTCTCAAGAAGATGCAAACCCATGACAGCTGAAGTTACGGTTGGAAAGAGGCCTTTCTATGCAAGTGGCATAGCACTAAGTTAAAGAATACGCTAGGTGAGTGAATGCTATATTGTTCAGATGTGAAGTGGCTAAGTCTGTCTGTTTTTATTCTCTGTGTTGGCCTTAGAGCTGAGAATCATATTTTTGGTCATCTAAGGACTCCCAGATAGTGATTCTGTCACAAGTATCAGCAAGCCAGAACCTCAGGGGTGACCAAGAAGAGTCATCTTCACCAGGAGGACCACTGATCCTTTATCAAGTAGCTATCAGGTGAGTAAAGATCTGACTATCTTTGGAGCAAGGTCATCTGTTTCCAGCTAGCTGAAGAAAGCCTGTAGCACTCATCATCTAAATACCTCTGCATCATTAGCACTCTGAAGACATGTGATGGTAATTATCATTTCCATTTTAAAGTCAAGACATGGAGGTGCAGAGAAGTGATGGGATTAGCCAGGGGCCACATAGTGAGTCTGTGACAGAGCAGGGACTTGAACACACGTTTTGTAATTCTAGAATAGCAGACTTATCCCTGGCCCACTTTTCCTGTTTCTATAGTTATGCAGGATATGTGCAAGAATTACCACTCTGTCCAGCTGAGAATTGCTATTTCTCCCCCAAATCTTTCTTGCAGTGCAATGTTCAAAAAAGAGCCATTACTGATCAAAGATCTTGAGTTCCAAGATAATGTCAGAGTTGTGCATATCCCAGCTCCACTTCTTGTGATAGAGCTGCATACATTAGTTGCTAAACAAAGTTGTCACAAACCGTGTGTACACTTACATAACCTCAAACCATATAATCAGCACATTTCATAGCACGAAGAGATCAATCATTCTGATCCCCATCACAGAAATATTCCTCTGATCCATATCATGCCATGAAAACAACAACAAAACAAAAAAAAACAAAAAAATCCAACCTCTGCACCTGCCAATGCTCAACATAGCTTACATACTTTGAGATGCTGTCCACTTTAAAACTTGTGAGCGCCATGGTCAGCTTAACAAACACCACACAAAGTCAGCAGGCAAAATCCAGCCATGCACTACCACTCCAGCACAAAGAAATAATCAATGGGAACGCTGTGTGGAAGCTTGTAGGTGGAGGGAAGCAAGGAAGGAGAAAACCAACAAGAAGAGTGACAGAAGCAAAGCACTTGGTCACTATGTTCTCCTTCCCCAATTCCCTTCCCAGGGCACTCTCACCACCCAGTCCCTTTCCACTGCTGGGTGCTCTTTCCAAGCTGGGGCAATGGAGGCTTGCAGCCCCTCTTCCAATGGCAGTAGTAACAGCAGGCTTTGGATACTGTTTCCCCTACTCACCTCCACATTTGCCTTGCTCTTGCTGTGCCTCTGGAAGAAGGACCACAGACAGATATTGCCAGGATCTTCTAAGCAGGAGTAGATGTACTAGGGAATGGTGGCAGAGGCAGAGACCCCTGTAGGACTTCTCTGCTACAGTGACACATGGACACATAGCAGGAAAACAGCCATGACATTACACTGCTTTGGGGCCAAGTTGACCCTGCCTTCACAGGCCACCTTCTGATGCTACATTACCAAGTACTTTATCAGGGGCACAGGAGCTTGTGAAGCAAGTGGGATATTTTCAGCTAGACACTGGCAGTCTTGTGAAATCCATCTGGCCACTGCTTGAACAGTGTGGTGCAAAGAGGAGAAAAAAACAGGCAAAAGCAGATCTCCATTTCTTTCCTCTGCCTTCAGAGCATTTATCTTTTGGAACTGGTATGAAGCTCATTGACAGTGGTGCAAGCTACTGAGGTGACAGTGAGAGGGCAGGCAGAAGACATTTAGGTAGGTCTCCCTTTTTCTCTATGGAAACAGGAATTATGGCTGCTAGAAGTCTCCAGGCAAGGAGCTGGCCCAATTATTCCCACTTTAACTTCCCTCATCCATGGAGCTGGTCCTGTTCATGGAACAGGAGGTTGGGGCAATAATATTCCTTTCTTATTCCAGCCCTACCTCCCCAGTTAGGGAAAGATGTAGGGAGTGCAGCTGTGTCTCTTTTTTTTAAGGGAAAAGAAGATTCCTCTTACTTGCCCTGGTATTGAACGTTGCTTGCTCCAAGAAGCCTCACATGGTGCATGGCAGCATGCTGTGTTCTCTACAAGGCTGTCAGCGCCATGTGGAGGAAAGCAGCAGGTGAGAGTCCCAACAGTACATGTTGACTGTGCCCACTCACCTCCCCTTTTACATGCAGCTGTCACCACAGTGCCTAGCTGGCAGAGACTGTAGAAGAATATGGGGAGATAAAGTTGCTGTCCTATCCTCTCCCAAGCCCCATACGAAGCTCTGGATAGCAGCCACAGGAGCAATGCTGTCAGTAAAGGTACACCCCTTACCTAGGATGCCAGTGCCTTCAGCAACTCCAAACTTTTGCGAGGGGCTGAGTCAGCCTGACCCTGCCTTTGACTATGCTTAACTTCCCATTCCTCATGCAGAGGGGAAGACAGGAGGCATGCAAGCTCTGTAATTGCATGAGTTATACACCCTCTGTATGAAAGCCATGCCAATTAACTGTGCCTCCTTCCGCTCTAGAGCACTAGGGACTGAGGCTGCTATTTCGGAAATGTCAGGGAGGCACAGCATGTGTAATTGAGCACAGCAGCATGTGCCCCGGCTGCACTTAAGCCGATGAACTCTAGCCTGTCCCTGTGGGGGAGCAGAAAAGGTTGTGCTCTGCATGGAGGACTATACCTCAGTCCCTCTCTAAGCCTCTTTCAACCCCTCCTTCCTCTTTCCCCCCCACTCCTGGCTTGCAGCTCACTGTAGAATGGCTGCCCTGCAGCTGCAGAGGAGTCTGCCCTGTTACCCCGACTGCAGTGAGAGGCAGCTGGAGTGGACTGGCAGCAAGCACTTACTATAGCTGTGCACAGCGAAGCACTGGCCATATACAATGGCACAGAGAATAACAGTCACAGAAATGAACTTTAAAAAATGCCATAATCTGTGCCTGAAGTCTTTGCAGTCCCTAAAGTTTGAGAGTGCCTGTTAAGCCACTATACTGCTGTTCCCTGAAGCAATCTGGCACAGCCTTCAGCAGTGCAGGAGGGGGTGTGGGGGTCTGTTTTTCTGGCCTGTTTTTACTTTCTCTCTCCTCTGCAGTGGGAATGGGAATGAGGGCAAGCCAGCACACTGCTCTTTCCTTTCACTAGGAGCCCAGAGCTAGGCAGAGTTTGGGGCAACACTTAACCTAAGGACCACTCCAAACTCAGGAACACGGGGTCTGGTATGAATACCAGTGCTGGCTACTACCTCTACCAAACTGAGCTGAGCTCAGTTTGGGACCATGCTGAATGCTGACCCAAATTCCCAGTGCTCCTTGGACTCTTCAGAGGATCCAGATTTAAGGAATTAAAGCTCAAAGTTTCCTCCACATTAGCCATGCTTGAATACAAAGCACAGTAAATCCAGCTGAACTGTAATTTTGTGTTATCCCTGAGAGCATTTGTACAGACAGGAACAGAAAAAAAACAGAGTGAGCTTTCAGGAAACCGATCATTCCTTGGATTCTTTGAGACAGCCTCCTTTTCCTTCCAGTCCTCCACAAAAGTCAGGTCCACCCAAAAAACTACAGAGTATGAAGAGCGGGAGGCTATTTCTTCAATGCGCAGGCTTGTAGCCTCACACAACCAATCTGGTGAGGGCTACCTCAGGGTGCAAGGCTGAGGTGACCACTGCCTCAGCTTGTCAGTCCATCCCCTCCAGACAGACTCCAAACTCATTGGCCAGCTTCAACCAAATTCCAAAGCATGCTGTACGCTTCTCTAAACATCTATACAGAAGCTTATAGGGATCCTATTGGGCTCCCAAAGGCTGCGAGGAAGTTCAGCCCTTATTTGACAGCTGACAGTCTGCATGCAAACTCAATACCAAAACACTACTCTGAAGAAAAAACATCCACTGACTTACTGTTCTCAAACTACAAGGCAGAATAGTCTTGCAGTACCACAGCCCCGTATTCTCAAGTCTCTAGTACCCTCTGCTGGCCCTGAGTATTTATTTTGCTAATAATGCTATTTTGCCTGTGTCACGTTCTTCTGGGGTGTATTTTTAGTCTGAAGGTCACTCTAAGACATGGCACTAGCCCCTCCTGCACGCACAACAGCTTCTCTCTGCTATAAATGCCCTGAAGCAGAACTCTTTTGAGGTCACAAAGTCCCTCGCTCAGCCCTCTCTCACGTTCGAGGCTGGCCCGGGGTGGCTGAATGGACAGAGACCTACCAGCACATTGTGTCTTTAGGATACTTAGATCCAGCTGTCCTTAAAACATAACCAATATTACTTAGCTAGAAATGACAAAATCTTGAGTGACAAGTGCAAGGACACAAAACAAATATAGAAGCAGATACTGCAGGAGGAATTCAGGAGTACTGCTTCCTAACATGAGCTAACCTGTGTGACAGCTACATACCAACAGCAACAGCTCTGAGGTGTTGTTGGCCAGTGAGGTGCTATAGGCTAGTGCTTCTCTGAGTGTGAGGCTTTTCAGAAAACAGATTACCACAGAGTACAGTGCATACTGCACAATAACCATCCACACTCCTGCAGCAACACATGACAAACAAAGAAGCTCCTTTTTGTGCATCCATGGGTGAAAGGACAGCCTATCTCACACTGAGCAATGAGGGGAAAGAGTATGTGCTTCTATGTACTAGGGGCAAGAAGATCTGTGTGTGCTTACAGACAAGTATACAAGAGTAGCTGACATGCAGAGCAAGTGCATTCTGCCACTCTAAGGGCCCAAGCCAGAAAAGGTTCAGAGAGTTCAGGAAAGACTCCCTGCAAAGCAGGACATCCTGCCTCACAGCCACCACACACAAAAGAAGTGTTTGAAGCAACACCTTCTACAAAGGTGCACAGCTCTTTGCCACAGTCACTGCCCCCAAATCCCCCATCCTCTCTCAGCAGTAGCAGCACTCTGCCAGGCTGACAGAAACAGGAGGCTTAGAGCCATTCTGCCTACATGTGGAACTAAGGCTTATTCACAGTCATTTTTTACTGCAGGGTAATGTGCTTGCCTACTAAGGCCCTTTGACAGGGAGAGGAGGGGTAAGTAAATAACACCTTGGAAACACTGTGTCCTGTACAAAACACCAGGTTGTTTCCTGCAATGCTGCTTGAAGGCAGGAAAGACAGCAGCAGCCTGTGGTTAGTGACTTAATAACGTGCTTCCAGCATAGCTAAGCCTAGCAGAGCAGTTTGTACTAACAGGATTTATGCCTCAACGGGGAGATCAAACCCTGAGTGAAAAGTGACATTTTTCCTTTACATATGCTTGAGCTGCCCAGATGGCAGCAGGGCTGTTTCCATTTTCRAGGTGAGCCCACATTGTCAGTGGCTGAGTGGAGAGGATAATACAGAAGGAGCAGAACAGATGCCCTTCCAAACAATGGTCCTGCACTGCCAACAAAGGAGGATAGGGATAAAATGCCCTCTGTCCCACCTCCCTCCAGACAGCAAAGGATCCTGGAGTACCAATGTCAGCTTTTATTTTAACGCAAACTAAAAGCTTTCGGAGTTCTGAGAAACACGAAAGTGACCCTGTGACAGAGCATCTGACACAAAGTGGGAACCCCACCTGTCCTGAACTGTGGTTGAAGATGGAAGCACCTGTCTGTTCTGCTTCCCAAGGAAAAGCTTCTTCCATCAGCAGAAAGCCAACCTAACAGGGTGCTCTTTCTCAGCAACCACCTGGGGGGTCAGTCAGCAGCCAGCAGCCAGCAGTGGTTCCCTTTGGATGGCTTGAGCTACCAGACAAGTGGGATAAAGAGGTTACTTGATGCGGTAGAGAACTTTACGTTGCATGCGGTGCTGGATCTCTCCACGCCGCATCATGAGCTGCAGCACCTTGTAGATGGCATGTTCTGGATATTTCTGGAAAGGGGGAGAACAGAGCAACATGAGCAGGGACAGGAAAAGCTCACTATGGCCCAGCAAGAACCAGAAACTGTCTAGAAAGCTTTGCTGTGCCCTCTCCGTAGGCAGGAAACTTTGTGGCATGAGCTGCTCACGTTCCTTTTTAGCTGAACTGTTTCAGTTCTGACTGCAGACAGTCTCACAAACCCAATGGTTCCAGTTTCAAGGCTAAGATCCCAACCTACAGGCAAGTAGGCAGGGTACCAGAACAGCCTCCAACCCCCACACTTTTGCAGAGAACAGAGTTCCTGACTCAGTCCCCTTACACTCTGCAATCTTGTTACTCGCCACTTCCTACGAAGGATTTCAAAAGTAATTATTACCAAAGGGCTCTCCAGCCACATTTCAGGGAATGGGTTTCACCCCACAAAGCAGTAGCCTGCGGGTACCTGTTTTCACAGCCTACCACCTGCCCTCAAGCAGAATCTCTGCACCCCAGCCCACCTGCCGCATGAAGTCCTGGACGATGCTGTGCTCTGACACCTGAGAGCCGATGGCAAAGCGGCGCTTGAGCTGTTTCTCAATGCGGGACAGCATCTCTTGGTCCTCCTGTGTCATGAAGCCTTCTGCCCCTAAAGAGAGATGCTATATGAACTTTCTGCACCGCTGAGATGTCACTCTCAAAACCAGAATGCCTGTCTCCCTAACCTCCCACCACACTTGCATATCTCTAGCATCAGAGACCTTTAGGGAAATTAGGCAAATCCAACATCAAATATTGCGGAGCTTCAAATGCACAGCCAAACATGTTCCTAACCATCAAAGTTTCCCTGAAACCCTTCATGCCATGCTGCCTCTGAAGGAAACACACAGTCTTCACCCTCATAGGAAAAGGGATTAGAGTATGAATAGGATGGGGAATGATCTTTTTTCCTCCACCCTCAGCACTGCACTCTGTCCTCAGTGCTACAAGGAGCCAGACTGTACCCCCTTCCCTGCTATTGTGAGAGACAAACTCCCCTGCCTGTATGATTTATGTTCATCACTGTCTAGACCACTCGGTGAGCCACAGCCACACAGCTGCAGTAATCCCTGTGGGAACAAGGAGCCCTTGCAGCCATACGCACTGCTTCACCTTCGCTCAGAAAGCACTTCCAGCACACAGGGCAGCAGCACCCTGTACAGAGGATGCCTTTAAGCACCCTCTCTGCAACTGCCAGTGCTGTCCTGAGAGGTGAGCTTGGCTCTCCTTGCTCTATGCACTGGGGTCAGCTTCATACCCCACCCTGCCCCCAGCAAAAAGCATCTCAAGCATCTCTGCCTCACCTGACAGGCTGCCCGACATGGCCGCATCAAGCGTGGACACCTGGAAGAGCCGCAAGGCCTCTTCAACATCCGCCTCAGTGGCAAAAGGCTGAAGCTTCATCTTGCCAAGGGATTCAGCAATGCGCACGATGGCCTCCAGCTGCCTGCGGCCGATGAAGACATAACCCTCTTACTACCACGGTTCTAGCAGGCCTTCTCCTTCCCTCCCACCTGTGACACACACACACACTCCCACCTTGCTCAAGGAATCTCCTGCCACACAGCCACACCTCCAGTACTGCCCTATGGTACATGCAGTCCATTCACTGGTGAGGAAGGGATGACCCCTCATCCACAGGAGGACTCCCTAAAACCCAGGGCCCTGCTAACCTCCCTGGGCTAACTCAGGTGACACCCAGCCATCCACTGAACCACTTCCAACCCTTGAGGGTTTAGGTGGCACGAGGAAGACAGCGGTGCCCTTTCCTCTGTGCATATCCCCCAGGCATTCAGGATCCATGTTTCCCTGCGCTCCCCCAAGACAGTGCTGAGAGGGCCCTCACCGGATGGTGATGGGGATGCTGGACCGATGATCACTCTCCTGCTCATGCTGGCGAGCACTGCTCCGCATCAGGATGTAGCGATTCTTCAGCTTCTCTGCGGCTGCTGCAGACAGGCGAGGGCCACACTTCCTGCAAAAGAGGGCAGGGACACTTGATGAGGCATTGCTAGGGAAGATGTACTAGACAGGCAGCACCCCATCACTGCAATGAGATGGGGGCACCTCTCACTTCCTCAGGCCAAGTTGTGGCACAGTTTCAGGCCACTTTCACTTCCATTTCTTCTGGGCAGGAGAGAAAAGGTCACCCAAACAGAGCACTTCAAAAATGTAACTGAAATTGCTGTGTCGCTGCTGGAAATGGCCCGGCGTTTTTAGAAACACCTCCCCCAAGAAGCACCTATGTGGCTCAATATTGGGTCATTCCAGGTAACTCACTACCAGGCAGGGAACGGCCCAACGGTTGGTGCAGCAGCATCAGGCATACACCTAAGGGCCCTCAAGGAGCACATCTGTAATGCTCCATTACATGGTCCACACAGGTCAAGCTGTATGTGCCGCCTGCAGTTCTGTCATGCAACCTGGCACTGCCAAAAGTGATGTCATAGGGAGACACCTTTCACTCACGTCCGACAGAAGGATATGAGCTTCTTCAGCTTGTTCAGCTCAATTTCACCTTCCACGGCCTGGGTCTGTGTCAAAGCACTCACGTGTAAGGACATCACGTGCTTAGCCAGCGTCTAGGAAAGCAGAGGACAGTCAGACAATATAAAAACTCCTGCCTTCAACTGCAACATACAATCCTGCAGAACAATGGGGCAGCTTGTCTCAGCTTATTGCACAGTCGGGGCAGCAGTTTTATGAACATAACTGTTCAAAAGCTCTGTCCCTGTGAGACTGATGTTTGGCAGGAGGTAACAGTGCTTTAGAGGACATGGAGGGGGTCCAAGCTATGTTAGTGCTGAAGACAGGATTAAAGTCCCCCTGCAAGCTAATCTCAATGTTACATGGGCTGTGCTCAGCTCAGTAGAAACAGGTTAAGGGACCCGCGGGGCCAGGGTTCAAGGCACACCTTGCCCTAGTGGACAAACGGGACAAAGCAGAGGCTTTGCTTTGCCTCTTCCTCAAGCTCTTAGCCCAGTGTTATGGCTAAATAAGCTCCCAGCTACTTGCCCTGCTGCCCTTGATCATGCGTCTGCTAGGCTGACTGCGCTGCGAGTTCCAGTTGAGCCCACAAGCTCCAACCCACCATGTCTCGCTCCTCATTGTGCTCATCCTTGACAATGAAGATCATGTCAAATCGGGACAGAATGGTGGGCATAAAATCGATGTTCTCTTCGCCTTTGGTTTCATCCCAGCGTCCGAAGACAGAGTTGGCAGCTGCAAGCACTGAGCAACGGGAATTCAATGTGGTTGTGATTCCTGCCTGCAAGGAGGAGAAATGGCTGAGGTCAAGACCTCATCCATGTAACAGCAGGGCTAGGTAGCTATTAACCCACATCAAAAGGTCCAAAGTGGTTTGCAAGGACTCTTATCCTCAAGAATCTGTGTTTAAATAAAGCTCTTTAAGTAGCATCCAGTTGCTCTCTTAGGGTTCCACATTGGAGGGAGGTCATCACAGCAGCTGTATGAGGTTGGACCCGCGTGTCCTTCTGGAGGAAAACTAGCTTCAACTGAGACTTGAGCTCTGAGTAACCTCATTTAAAATCTTGTGTTAAGAGCAAGGACACAAAAGTGAGACAGACTCTACCCTTGAATTTGCAATCTGAGCGAGAAACTTGGAGGTCTGGGGCTGAGAATCCACCAGGGAGGCCAGAGGGGGAAACGCCTATCTGGGCTGGTTTACTACTACTGCATAATTTTCAGAAGCAGCACAGAAAAAGAACAAAAAAAGTAAGAAAGCATGTCTGCAATGTAAAGGGAATCACAAAGGGGAGGGCATCAGAAGATCTGCTGGGATGAGGTGACCAAAGATAGGGAAGAGAATCGCCTGGGTGCGTGACAGAGAGAAGGAATCTGATCGACAACAGCAAATCTCTGCTGGTTTGAAGGTAGCACCGGCAGTTAAGAGCAAAGAGCAAGGAAAAGTTGTGGCAGCTGCTCTATTAAGAAGGACTGAACAGATAAGAGGTGAGTCAGAGCAACCAGGAGGGTGGAGAGCTGCAATTAAAAATGTTGAACAGTGGAAATGAAGAGAAACACTGATTTGAGGGAGACCTGGCACCAGGAAGTCAGGCAATTTCTGTAGATTTTGGTGGGGGCAGGGGAGGGAAAGAGTGGAGAGCAGGGGGAAAGGAAGAAAAGGAGGCAGAAGTGACACCAGGCTATGACACAGGAATGTGAGTGGAACTACTAAATCTACAGGAGCAGAGCAGGCAGAGCAGAGGAGGGAGCTCAGTTTCAGTCTTGTTCAGGCTGCCTAAATAAAGACAACCTGATGCCCATAAGCAGGGCCTACTGGTCTCAGATCACAGAAACCAGTAACTATTAAAACAACTCTAAAATGTGCAACTCTGGCAAAAGATGTGTGACAGCTGGTCGCCGGGCTCTCACAGAAGCTGAGAGCTGTAAGTCAGACTCCTGCCACTATTGCTCCCCTCCCACCCTGGGGAAATGAACATGCTAGCAGCTCACCTTTGCAATGGAGATGGTCTGTTGTTCCATGGCCTCATGGATGGCCACACGGTCATCCTCCCGCATCTTATCATCAGAGGAGAGAGAGAGATTGGGGGGTAAAAAAAAAATCATCAGTCATCTTCACTGAATTTCAGCCAAACACTGACTGACGTTGACCCCAGAGGTAAAGATCTATCAATACTTCTGCTCAAGAGTGTGGTATGTAACCAGCACAGCCTCCCTCCTCTGAGCCACTCTTTGGATGAAGAATAGGACCCTGGAGCCTGGGAATTACCTTGCAGCCCCTGCAGCTCCATTTCCTTCTCCAAAGGAAAATGAGGGTGTCTTAGGAGACACACCTCTTTCTCCTACAGCTCTGGGCTCTCCAGGGAAGAGTTCATAGAAGAGTGGCTCTCTTCCCCACTCCCACACATTGTAGCGTTGGACTCTGCACGCCACACTGGTACCTTGTCAAACTCATCGATGCACACTACTCCCCCGTCTGCCAGCACCATGGCTCCTCCCTCCATGAAGAAACTCCTTGAAGAAGGGTCTCGGATCACGGAGGCTGTCAAGCCAGCAGCACTGCTGCCTTTCCCCGAGGTGTATACCTAGCAGTATGTGGGGCAAGGAATGGGACAGAATATGAGCTGCCATGGGATCCAAGACCTTATCACTCCAGCTGGAGAAAAAATATCCCACTGTACTGCAAGATCTGCCTTGCTACAGCAAGAACCCCATAGCACACATCAAAGCTGGATGCAAAGCAAGATTTTCACATACTTTCAGGCACTGGACTCAGGAGTTGTGATGCACTGGAGGGCTTGTAGACATACAAATACAGGTAATAAGCACAGAACAAAGTGATTCATTTTTTGCTGGGCTGCTGTGTTCATTATGTTTTCCCTCTGAGGAAACAAAGCAGTCAGAGGCTGAGTTTTATGGAGATGAGAAAACATAGCTGAAAATATAATTTCGTGCCTGAGCTCTGTCTGGAGCTCCGTGCCCAAGACGCAGTCAACTTCATTTGTTCTGACCAGACAGTCTCTCTGCTGGTCAGCTCTTAACAATAAACAACACCAGTCACATCTTTGGACATCTGCAAATAGCCAGGCTCATATCATAACAAAAAGCATTACCTGCTTCTCTTCCCCTCCCTCATCCTCTATCCTGCACACATCTCTCTTCCAGGCTAGCACCAGAAACAGCAGCTCGCCCCTCTGCCAGTCAGTCTAGCTGTGCACGTATGGGCAACTTTCTGCTGTGACCATGGTTTGGTCCTCTGTGCTATACAGGGAGCAAAAGGAAGAAATGAGCTGCACTGTAAGCATATGCCTTGTACCACCCATAACACCTACCCCGATGGGTGAACACTTCTCTACAAACTTCAGCAGCTGGGATTTGGCTGTGCCAGGGTCACCCAGCATCAGTAAATTGATGTCTCCTCTGCGGGTCAGCCCATCGGGGAGCCTGGAGTGACAGGGTGGGAAGAAAAGAGGGGAGACAGATAGTAAGCACTTATTCTGACAACAACTTATTGCTGACGAGTGGCAGGCAGTTGTTAGCATTGCCAGAAGACTGCACAAGGGCTCTGTGCCTTGAATGATACCCCTGTCACCACCCTATCTCCACCAGGCTGTTTCTCCTCACCTCTTGCGAGAGCCTCCAAATAAGAGGCAAGCAATGGCCTTTTTGATGTCAGTGCTGCCATAGATGGAGGGTGCAATGCTCTTAGCAATTGCCTCATAGATGTTGGGCATGGCAGCGAGGCGACGAAGTTCCTCCTCTTCTTGAGGTGTCACTGAGCCAGCAAAACTGTGCCCTATGTGGGGAAGAGGAGAATAAGGCACAGCAAGCAAACGGATGCTTTAAACAAAAAGACACCCCCTGCCCCCAAAAGCCCTTCTTGCAGATCATGCCAAATGCCACCATGTCTGGAGATTGGAAACGGCAGGGGTTTGCTAACCCAGCAGACAGGCTGTTTCCTTGGAGGCTGGGTGAAGGAAGGAGCTGAGTCTACAGCAAGACTGGAAGGAAAAAAAGCAAGGATCTTGGGCAAAACAGCTCAGGAGGAACCAGAGAGAGAATTATGGGCAGGACTGTGTTTTAAATACACTCACACAGCTCAATTTTAACTGTTGACTTCAGCCCAGATCCTCAGGGACAGCTTAGTGGATTCCCACTAAGATCAATAGGATAAAACTACTTAAGTACCCTGAAGGATCCAGGTTGAAACCTCATTTAATATCATTGAGGAAAAATCATACAGGATTCTTGAGCAAGGACACAGGATACGGGGCAAGCCAACCCCCCTGGATAGCTTGTGCCTTTTGCTATATATGCAATAGAGAAAGACCCAGGCTGTGATTTTGTAGTCCTTGTTCAGGAGCTTCCTTGTTCAGCAACAGGGCTCTCCTAACACCACGCTATCAACACAAACCAGGCAGGAACCAAAACCAGCCTTCACCTGAGCCTTCCACATCCACCTGGATACCCACAACACGGAGGTAAGCGCTTCGGATGCCCACACCCACGTTGTCACGGCTTTTGTTCTTGCTCTGGGTAGACTTCTTGATGGAATAGATGCCCATAATAGTGACTCTGTTCCCTGGGACAACTTTGTCACACAGGTACCTAAGAAAAGGAAGGGGAAAGCAAAGGATGACAGAGAGGAAAAGGACAGCACCAGCAACACCTGTTAGCCCCTCTCTTGCCAAACCCAGAAAAATTTCGAGGCCCAAAACTCAGCAGTGGAGGCTGTCAAAAGGGGAGAGCTGGCCGGGACTAAGTCAAGAAATGTCAAGGGGGTTTCAAGCCAATTTATGGCTCTTGAACCTGCTCACTAAGGCTCCCATGTCAGACCAAAGTAACATCACCAGCAGGAAGTCATATTGTCCAGGTCTGCTGAGCAATCCCAGTCACCAGCTGCGTGACAAAGTGGAGTAAATAGAGGCTGCCAGGAGCAACAATGTAAGATCACTCTGAGATGGAGCAATGTGTCTACAGCCTAGCCCATGGCTTTCCCAAAACAGAGGAGCAGCATCCCAGGGAGTCACTGTCACCCCTCACATCTGAGAGCTGCTTCCCAAACTACCTGGTCCCCCAGGTACGTGGCATGGCTCATGGCCACAAAAAGTTAGGCTCTGGAAATCATAGGAGGAAGAGGCCAGCCATCTCCAGGCTATGGTAGCTGTTAAAACATCCCGGCACTGCTGTGAGGTAACCACACAAGTACAGGGGCACGTACAAATCTGTTTTTGAACAATTCTGTGCAATACTCCTAAGGACTGATGCAGGAAAGGACAGAATATCCATTTCAACTCAGATAACTTCTTGCCAGGGAAGAGCTGAACCCAGCACCAGCTGTCTGAAATGTCCTGTGGGATGAGTGGGACAAGGGACTTGTTTTTACCTGTCACAGTACAGCTGCATGTGCCGAGGCATCTCCCCATGTGGCACAGCATCTGGAGACTCTTGGAGCTTCAGGACTTGGAAGTCCACGCACTTGCACTTATCTGGCATAATGAAATACGGGTCCAGCGGGCACTTTGGGCGGCCAGCCTGTTCTCTGCACAGAGATCAATCAGGGAAATTAGCTGACTGCCAGGACTCAGAAGACACCACCTCAAAGCCCCCTTTGCATAGGTAAGAGCAGTCACACCCCAGAGCAGTCCACTCTCCCCAACAGTACCAAGCAAGCCAGAAGAGCAGTCATACAGGCCAAACCACAGGTTCATCTGACCCTGTTTCTTGTATTCAACAGCTGCTAAAAGCAGGTGTAAAGGTCAAACTATTAGAACAAGCCAAATACATAGTGATACTTCTCCTGAATACTCTTCCAGCCTCCTCCCTCTCCCCTGCTAGCTAAAAGCAAAGAGAAAGGTAATTCAGTAATTACACAGAAGGTAACAGTATAGACTCAATGACCTGACAGAGCATTTTTCTTTATAACTTCAGGCATGAAGCAAATGTTAAGCGGTTTCTGTTGAGAAAGCAATTAGCAATGTGACAAGACTGTCATCAACCTCTTAGTCTCTTGAGACATTGGCTCTACATATCTGTCTTGCTACACTACATGCTCTTTGAGACAAGAAGCGCCTCCACATCCTGCTGGCTTCTTAGTACATTATTACTGATGCCTGAATCCATGCAGGCAGTGACAGGGCTTTCAGGGAGGATAACATGAGAACGAAAAATCTCATAAATGTCAGTTACATTCAGGATAGAAGGAGAGGTGACTGCACTACAACTCTGCAGATGCACTTCCGCGGTCAAGGATCAGGAATTAGGTACTCTACAGACTAAATACAACAATGATTCCTATCCTAAAGATCTCTCAAGCTGTGTTAAAGACGAGGCACAGGAAAAAACAGCAGACATGAGATCAAACACACGATCCATCAGCATCAGTCAGCATGAGAGCACTGCAACACCTAATGCTTGTGGTTCACATAGGCATCACAAGCTGTAAAGAGGGGTTTGCAAGTTAGTAGCAAAGTGCTATTACAGAAGTTTATGAAAAACAGCAATCTGAGGAGAGGCAACTGGGAAGCAAGTTTGTTTGAAAAAGAAAACAACTTAATAGGAAGTTAGGATAGCAACTTAAAACAATACTGTAGGACAACTGGAGGCAGGAGTGAACCTTCAGGTACCTGACCACAGGCAACAGGGGAAAGCAAGGTTATGCAGTGGCCAGCTTAGAAACTGAAGACAAATAGTCCACATAACACTTTAGCATAGACAGACTTGGTGGAGAAAGGCGGCAAAAGCCAATGGGGAGAGAGATCTAGAAGGTGGACCTCCAGACAGCCACAGAAACTGCTTCAATGAGCCTGTGATGAGCAGAAGCCAGTGCAAAAGTCTGACAGGCAGGAGGATTTTTGTTTGTTTGTTTTGCTTTGTTTATTAATGGAAGGCATTAAAGTGCGAGAGTGAGGGACAGATGAGAGTTTGAGAAGGAAAGGAGGAAATCATCTGTGTCTGCAGCAATAGGGAAGATCAGATGCTGGAAGCAATGGAAATGCAGATCTAGAGGAAGAAGGACTACACCTTATTTTCTGCCAGTTTTCATTTGGAAGAGGAGTGAGATCCTGGGCAGAAAGGTCTAGGAAGAGATGGAGCTTTGAGAGTACGGGGATTTTAAGAAGGTCTGCAGAGCTGGGCAGCAGTTTCTCAGTCTTTCAGTAGGAACACCTGAAAATCCCAGCCTTTGGGATTGTGTGACAACTTCTGGTTGCAAGAGCTGAGATTTTTCAGAAACACCTGTGAAATCAGGTTTCACTACAGTTGAATGGGAGGTAAGCACTTAAGAGCCAGCTATGAAAAAAATCTCATCCTTAAATCAATTGGGGCTGATTTTCAAAGGAGTATTCAATTTACCTTAGCTCAACATTTATGCAAAGCATTTGGAGCCCTCTGCATCACAAGTGAATGATTTACATGAATGTGAGAGTACACAAACACCATCTACACTACTGTACATGAAAATCCTCACAGGATGCTTTGGGACAAATTACTCAAGGATTTATTCAAGCTCTGCTAATATTTGCCAAGAACCACTGGTCTGATCAGTAGGAAGTAGTGCTTTGAGTCCAGCCTTGCTGGGACTGGATACCCAGTAATCTGGTCCGATCTCATAGCTTACCCTGCTTTGAGCAGGAGGTTGGACTAGAGATTTCCCAAGGTCCCTTCCCACCTGAGTTATCCTTTGAAGAGACAGTTGAGTTTGCCAGCAAAGGGTTCTTACTAAATGGGAGAGGCTGAGCTGTTATCTAAGCAGATACCCCTCAAAAGTGGTACATATCTGCAGTGACAAAGTCAGCTGGTTCCTGGGATATCTAGCAGGGAACAACAGTCTAGAAGGGAAAAAAAAAAAAAACCCTCAAAAGAGAAGATGGTGGCGGTAAAGCCATAGCAAGGTTTGGTGGTGCAGGCCTTGTAGTGAGAGGGAAGGGCTGAATCAAGAGGGGAGGAGAGCATTGTCACAGTGCTGGAAGAAGAGGGTCACAGCAGATAGGCAAAGCAAACCAAAAGATGGGAGACCTATGGACAAAGAAGCAGGAAATCAGTCAGAGGTATTTTGCACAGCTAATCAAAATGAGATACTTGGTAAGGGATAGTTGAAGCAACAACTAGGCTAGGCTAGGCTAACCACTGTAATGGGTCCAGCCCCTGCAGTGCCCCACAGATATGAAGAAGTCCCCAGAAACTGCCACTCAACACAGCTTGCAACACTGGTCACACAACATCCATGACCAAGGCTACTCCCAGATGGATGGAGCTAAAAGCTGCTGGCCAAGGATGAGGGCAGGCACTAGGGCAACAGGAAGGGAAGAGGCTCAGAGCAGTGTAGACCCTTCCACTCCGTGGTTCAGGGAGCTGACTCCACGTAACATGCAAGGGATGAAGGGGAAGGAGGAGACAATCTTTTGTCCCACTACCCTGGCACATTCATCCCCATTTCAGTCCTTACATGTTGCATTTCCTGGGCAGGGCATAACCTTCCAAACCTGGGCGCACAGCAATGTTGCTGATGGTGTTACGGCAGCTGCGGCACTGGATAGCTATTTTGGTGGCTTTGGCTCTCACAGGAGTTGCTGCAATTACAATCCCAGGGATCTTCACAAGGTGGGACATCTGGTCAGACTGAAAGGGAAAAGGTGAAGGGAAGGTGAGAAAGCATGTCACTGGAAGAGTGACAAGAAACTTAACCATGCTATACGGTGTTAAAGAAACACAGGGGTACCAGAACAAAAAAAAACCCTACACTTCTTGCAACTCCACACTCTTGCTCTACAGTAGTAGGGGAAGGTTGCATGACTAACTACTCTGCCTTCAAAGCAAGAGAGGTAAGAGGACAAAACACTACACACAACACCCCTAACAGCAATAAAGTCCCCAAGGCAGGAACCAATCAAAACAATCCTGTGCAGTCAGATTTAAGTTGCTTTGCATTCCTGTTTGTAAATTAGTGAACAACAACCCATGTCCTGAACTAAGTAATCAAGTACCTGAAATTCCACCAGCAATCACACCCTCACACAAGCAAGCCCTGCCACCCATTCCTCCACATAGTAGTAGTTTCACCTCACCTTCAAACTGCGGATGTTGGCTGCATTGGCATCTGATCTCAGCATGACCTGGATGTCTTGCAGAGTTTCTTCGCCTGAAGGACGAGGACGGGTGACCTCATCTGCAACTTCTTTTGCTGCTTCTTCCAACTACGAAGGGAATAACTAGGCTATTACCAAAACACTACAGTGTATTGTCAGGACTGCTCTCACTACATGACTGAACGTCAGTGCACCAGATCTCCCATTCCCTCCATCTTTACCAGCTGAAGGTGCTCTGCTGGTTGCTTGTACAGATAGTCAGCAAGATCTTCATCAAAGCTGGCTAAGTCTTCCATCTCCACCTCAATCCAATACTGACCCAGATTATAGTGTCGTTTAAGTTCATCCCTGCAAGGCAGTAGGCAGTAAATGTTTGCAGAGCAGAAAGCATCGATCTTAATAAACATGTCCAGCTACCATCCCACAATGACCTTGTGACTACCCAGTGAGCAGAGAAGATAGGTTCTGTATGGAGTCCTTAGTTTGGAAAGCAAACAGGGAAAATAGAGAGAGCTCTTTGAGAATACAAGGGGGTCCTGAGCAGATCTTTCATCCAAATACACTTTGAAATGTGACATAGGATCAGGAACACTAGTGCTTGCAGTGATAGTATAAGTTTAGTGCTAATTCTTCACTAGAGTCACACTACCAGATGGGCAATTCAGGAACTCCTATGCAGAATAGTGTCTATTATACCTAAACTGTGATTCTAAAAAAACAGGATGTAATAGCCCTGCAGGCAATATTTCCCTTACAAAAGCGGGGGTGCAAGAAATTCAGAAATGAAAGGTGAAAGATTTCCCTAGCCCATGCATAACATGTCTCCATCTTCTCTCTCAATAGTCTCTCCAAATTGCATAGGCAAAGCAATAGCCAAGGGACCTTCAGTCTCAGAGGGCATAAGCAGACAGCGTTTTATCAATTTTAATACACCAGACCAGAAACTCAGGCCAGTCCAAAACTCTGGACCACAAAGCACTAAAACTTGACGACAGACCTTGAAATTCTGATCCAAGTGCACGTTTGGCAGTGCAGGTCCCACTATTCCTACATTTGCCACTATAGACCAGACTACTGCCTACAAATTTCTGAGAATGCCAGACCTCAGTTTTCCCATAAGCTCAAATGGGAATAATGACATTTCTTATCCTAACAAAGAGCCCTTTGGAGGTCTACAGGAAGGAAACAAGCTAAAATATGCTATTGCGTCCTTTGGGTTTACGTAGCAGAAAGCAGGTTAAGAGCAGGTTGGACGTGCAAAGAGGAGTGAGTGAGTGAGTAAGGTCACAGACAGAGAAGAGAAGTTGCTACAAGTCACAGCAGCACCTGTATTTGAAGGTGAAGCCTGTCCGGTCTGTGCCCACCCGGTACTGCCGCAGAAACTCTTTGAACCGTTTCTGCAGCTGGGATTTCCGAATCTGCCCCTCATCGGCCGACACGTCGCCCCCAAAACTGTCGCTGTAGTAAATACCGGGGTCGTCGAAGCCGGACATGGTAACCACTGCTTCCCTGAAGGGGTGAGAGGACACAGTCAGCCCCCACCCGCCTCTTTCTCCCCCCCCCAAAATGTCTCATGGGATCCCCACCTCCCGGTGTCACCACGGTCCCACAGCCCCTGTCCCACCCATTACTCCAGC